>NC_136905.1:57819544-57929544 GCF_949606895.1 Notothenia rossii | reverse complement strand
CCTCACTAACTGATTAAGATGTAAAGCTAAGGTGCGTTTTGATTCAATGCTGAGTACAGCCTGAAGAACATATCGAGGATTAAAAACTAATGTCACAACAGGACTTAAAAATGCTTTTACCTTTAGTAGACTCGACTACTGCAATAGTGTATTCACAGGGCTGACAAAAAAATAAATCAGAAAGCTGCAGCTGATTCAGAACGCTGCTGCACGTGTCCTCACTAACATTAAAAGAGTGGATCACATCAGTCCCGTTCTGAAGTCTTTACACTGGCTTCCAGTCGGCCAAATAATTGATTTTAAAGTACTATTGCTAGTTTTTAAATCATTACATGGTTTAGGACCAAAGTATATTGTTGAACTTCTACATAATTACGAGCCATCAAGGTGCTTCAGGTCTTCTGGGACGGGTCTGCTATCGGTTCCGAGAGTAAAAACAAAACATGGAGAGGCAGCATTTAGCTGTTATGCCCCGACAATCTGGAACAAACTATCCAAATCATGCAGAAACGCTTACTATTTTTAAATCGAGACCGAAAACATATCTCTTTGCCGCTGCTTTTAATTGAGCGGCTCATATTCGCACCACAGTATGCCTTTTAAACATGTATTGTATACCTGTGGTGTTTATTTGTATTATTTTATTATCTTTGCTTTGTCATGCCTGTTGTAAAATGCCATTATATATGTGTTTTTACTGTATGCATTCCTAAAAAGTATTTTAATTTGTTTTGTAAAGCACTTTGAATTGTCGCGTACAGCAGAGTGCTATATAAATAAACTTGCCTTGCCTTACAGCCAAACCTGACAGGCTCTTCTCTGTCATTGCAGACCGCAAATACCTCATTCCTTCCTTCTACTTGGATCTGAAATGCTTCTCGTTTTGCGCTGTCCCCCCGTTCAAATGAAATCGCCACCAATCATATTTCCAGGCTCGCGCCAGGGCCGGGGGAGGGGTTACAAGGCTCACGTCTTGTACTGCATTCACTTGCACTCGGACATTAGAGATTTTCTCTCATAAATGTCAGATGAGCCACAACTTTTCTTTCAAAACCAAGCTGCCAACTGGGATGGCAGCTGGGGTGGCAAGGCATTTTTCTGAGGTGGCAGCTGACACCCCGTGCCACCCCGTAGAACCGCCAGTGCTCTGTGGTGACCAATTCCAGGAAAGCATCTATTGAAAGGGTTCTTGATCCCACCTGATAGCACAATGGGAAATGTAAGACAAACCTATCTTAGAGGATTCATGATGTTGGAACATGTGCTAACAACATTCCGTAGGCTGTTATTATTCTGGTTGTCTAGTAACTGGATCAAACACATCTTGAAGGATGTAATCACACTATATCCGTGCATTTGTAAATAGTTACTACTAGCACCGGAGTGCAGCCAAGCACAAACCGGAATGTTCGTACATTTGGGGTGCATTGGAATTGACCATTTAGTGATTCAGGTCAGCTATACTCTCAGAAAAGATCAGAGCGTGCAGTGAGTGGGTGACAGTTAAGCTTGCTAACTAGCCTATATCTCCTCTAAATCCTAATATGAGCTTTAGCCTACAAATTCAAAATTATTTGTATAGGCATATTGTGATGCTATTTAGTTTCATCATAGAAAAACATTCCAGAAGCCATCAAAAGAAACGTTGTAAACGATTGAAATCCTGGTGCAGCCTGTTTCCGTAAAGTACATTAGACAAATACTCCAAATATTCCGTCTGATTCATAGCTAATGCCGTTTACTTGACAAAATATTAGCAATTGATCTTACATTGCCCATGATGAGAGGGGATGCATATGAAGAGGAACATTTTCTTTCATGCACATAAACTAACCCGTTTGTTGATTCATGTAGAAAAAGAACGCTCTGTTTCTTGGAACAGAGCTTTCATTTTAGTGTCAGATTGGATAAAGGAACACACCCTATGAAGCATTTATAAAAGACACATTTCAAATGCAATACTCAGAATCTTTTCCGCAATGGAACAATATCCCACAGAGACGCCAATCAAGTGAGAACGCCCTTTTATAATAAATCTGACTGACTTGTCATTAATACATCTGAAACGCACAATTATGTATTATGGTATATCTTTAGACGTCTTACAAGACAAAGGAAGTCTAATGAAGTACTGTAAGAAAAAGAACAGAGAGATCCAATAGTAAAACACGCATAAGCATCAGTTTGTTGTTGATGCTTTCTGGCACGCAATGGGCTTTTACGGAAGGTGTCACCGTTGAAGAAGCGGCCTTTGAATGATCTGACACATAGACACATGCACACAATCAGCTCACACATTTTCCTCACACACAATATCACACCATCCAAATTTAGACCCTCTCCCCTTCTCTCTCGGGATTCCTGTTGCCTGTGCGGTGATGAATATATCATAGTCCCATTTTCGGTGGAAAACATGGCGGTTCCCACACGCTATACGGCTCTGCCCTATCACTTTCAGTTAGATGAACATGGGGTTAGGGTAGGACTGGTGGTGAATTTAAATGTGGTGCGTGAGATTGAGAAGGGAGAGAGAGAGAGAGAGAGAGAAAGGAATGGGAGGATGCATGAGGAATTAGGGTGAGTGGGTGATGGAAAAAGATACAAGGGAAGAGGAAAGAGATGAAGAGGAAGAGGAAGAGCAAGGAAGTGCTATCTGTATCTGCCTGATCAGTTTCACTTAAGTTAAACAGGAGCCTTGGTGAATAGGGAATAGCTTGTTTTGCAGAGCATTGAATAGAGGAAAGGTGGGTAAGACTGAGGAGAAAGAAAGAAAAAGAAAAATGACAGAAGAAAACCGCATTGAACACATTAAAATAAGAGAAAGATTGTAAAATTACAACCAAAAAACATCATTGTGTGACAGTGTTTCCAAATTTCAGAAACTACAACACCTTAGGCCAAAAGCCTTGGTCCCAGCCTGGATACAGCTGAAACTTGACTGTCAGTCACCACCCACTCTGATGTGATTGATGATTATGTAAGAGAAGACAATGGAAAGTCCATATCACACTGTCACTCATGCAGAGGTGAGCTTAAACAGAAGTGACATTGTGGGATATTTATAAAATGCTCATTTGTTCTTGTTTTTTAAATGGATATGCAGGACACTTTTGAACCCATTTTCATATTGTAGGATGAATAATATGTTAATGATATATACTGTACGTGTTTTGGAAATATGTTTCTGTAAATCTTCTTGCACCTGTAAATAGTAACACACACTTGAGGAGATACTTCTATAAAGAACCACAAATTAAACTAGGGAAAATAATCTTAAATTCCTTCCAAAATAATAATTTACTGATTTAACTTAAAATGTACCCAGTTCGTAATAAAAGTATCTATAAACTTCACCACAACTCTCCTTCATACCCTTAGCAATTTCAATGTCAAACTACAGCTTGACCACCCACTTGTTAACCCTTATCCAAACCATTGTAGTCATTTAGTTTATGTATTAACTTTTTCTTAGATGTTGTATTTTAATTTCCTTATGTGTTTTTGATATTGTGTTGTCACTGCTGCACAACAAATTCCCCTAACAGGGACATACATAACATTTTACTTGGCTACTGGTCAGCTCATGGGTATCATAATTATTTCCCCTGAAAAGGTCATTGGGATCCATCCTAACCAGGAGATTAAATGTAAAATGAAAAGAGCAAAATTGGGCTACAAAAAAAGGTTGAACCAAGACCATGACAACCCAATCTCTGTCCCAAACCCTTATCCAACTAATGTATTTTTTTGCAATTTAGTCTATTTTTTTCCTTTTTACTATTCTATATCCTTTACGGTGGCAAATAAAGTTATACTTGACTACTACTTGCTCGACCTATCCATCAGAAAGAAAACTAAAACTAAGATAAAACAGAGGTGTCCTAAGATTGTCTCACTCCATTTTACTCATTAAAATGTTCGTGGTGTTTCTACCTGGCTGTCTCTCTTCATATAATTAGTTTGAGCTGTAGTCTCAGCTAATAATGCTCAAAATATTTTATTTCTCACATTAACCTGTCAGACCATGACTTCATTAGCCAGTTTATAGACGAGCCAGACCAGAACTAAATGGGATCAATGTGTCGTTTTTTTCCTTGGTGTGGACCAAATGAACAGCACTCCAGATGTGAAAGCTACCTAAGGGGTCACAAGCAGTTTGAGAACATTATTTCAAATTATACCAAGTAGATTAACCACGCTTGAAATACTGTATCCTTCAAAATATTGGAATAAGACTTTAACATTGCCTGACACTAGTTCTGAGTAACTCACCCAGAACTACCCCAGGCTGGCCTCATTAGCCTGCTGCTCTAACTGTAGAGCCCCCCCATTGCAGTATTGAGTTTGAGATTGTTCAAGCATACAGTACCATATGCACTCCTTTACTGAGCGTCATTCAAGAAGATTTAAATATGTGTACACTTAACTTTTAAAAATCACTTAAATACTTTGAATTCCTTGAACATGGGGGTCAACAGGGAGCGACCCATATGGTGGCAGAATCGTGCCAACACTCGACTAAGGCCCAAACACTTACATTAGGAGAAAGGTGCTACACTTTCAAAAATAATGTTGATATAAAAACACATTCCAAAACACATGCAAATAAAGAAACATCTTCACCAACTTGACAACACACGTTAACTAAAAGTGCTGCATAAGCAAAATGCACAAAATGCTACCGTAGACTTCTTTTTGGAACCAACCCCAAGTTTCCGTTTAAGGAAAGCAGGTTTTCGCACCTTTTTGTATCACTGTGTAGAACGAAGCGTGCACACTTCAAGGACAAGTATGTGCTTGTGACAGTGCAAGATGTAATCATTATTGGTGTCTTCATCCACTGAGTTATGATTTCATGGATAAGAGACTCAGGATAGCCTCTTATCCATCACTAGATGCACACTTCCTACTGTGTGGTGATACGTTGATACTGAAATTGTTCACAACAAGCTTATCTGGATTAACTGTGTCATTATTTAGGGAAATCAACATTCCTGTAGAGTTTTACAAATATATGTTTTGGCACCAAGCCATCAATTTCCAGTATAAACTAGTATAAAGTATGTGCGATAAAAGGTAGAATATCTAAATTGATAAAAGCACTACAGGTAAGTATTGAAAATGTTTGGGGTGCACTGTCCCTTTAAATGCTGATTTTCCACCATGTTACTCTGCGTGAAGTAAACACATTTGGTGACACCAAGATACTTCACACGCTTCATGCAACCTGGCTCCAATCAAACAAACCGCCACTTCAAAACGCAACCTCGCCAACACCCACACACACCTGCACACCTTATGTACCTGAACCCCAAGAATGAACCGCATCAGCACATGTTCACATCATCAGAACTGCTCTTTAGTCAGGGATACCTAACATGACATCAGTCACATTAACACACAGACACGCACACTAACCCACACGCTGACATCTTGTCGGCATCTCTTTAATGGAGAGAAGGCAAAACACACTTGACACATATAAAGAGATTAATGGAAAGGGAGATGAAGGCAGACAACTTCCTAAGAGAGAATCATGTGAAGTGGTAGGCCACCCTGTGTATTTTTACACTGCATGTACGCTGTCACGCACACACACACACACACACACACACACACACACACACACACACACACACACACACACACACACACACACACACACACACACACACACACAAACACACGTATGATCTGT
Organism: Notothenia rossii; assembly: GCF_949606895.1. Lineage (NCBI taxonomy): Eukaryota > Metazoa > Chordata > Actinopteri > Perciformes > Nototheniidae > Notothenia > Notothenia rossii. Next base: position 57,923,846 of record NC_136905.1, on the reverse strand, counting down.
CAAACATACACAATTTAACACTTAGCAACTCTTGGTGTCAGCATACACGCATCAAGTAAAAGGAGGGATCCCTAAAAAGAAAAGAAAAATGCATTTACACACACTGTAACAATTAATGCAATCAACACACTGTGGAGACCTGTGTGTATGTGTGTGAGCGTGTGTGTGTGCACATCAAAGGATCACTTGAAGTTTACCTTTCTTGCTGACAAGGCTGTGTGCGTGTGAAAAGTAGGTCAGCGAGTGACAAGCTCAATTTTTCATTGCCGTTACTTCAGAGACAATCGGAACAGATGCCCCTTGGCGACACACACACACACACACACACACACACACACACACACACACACACACACACACACACACACACACACACACACACACACACACACACACACACACACACACACACACACACACACACACACACACACACAGGCACAGATGTAGTGACAGCCCGACACCCAGTGAGGACTTTAAAAAACACACAAATAAAAAAAACACATGCACAGGAGTTGACACCGTACCATTTACATTTTAAAATCGTTTTCCCAATCATTTGTATCAGCATCAAGTAACTCAGCTTATACTTCTCTCATTGTTATTACATACTTAAAAAACACTCATGTAGAATGCAAAGAATGTATTAATGTTGTCACGCCACCAAGATTAATGTGCATTGTCGTGTAATTAAGTTTGCTTAGTACCTTTGCACTTGCTTAGTACTTTTTACACTTGTTTTAATTGCATTAAAATGTGTTTTGGATGTAAATACTCAAATACAGGAAGCCTGCTTTAGTTAAACTTGGCATGACCCAAACTGAAAAACATTTAAAGTTGAAAGACACACACCACCCGTAACTATGCACAAAATGACACTAACAAATATATCAAATGTTACATTCTATAAAGCCAAGAAACTGAGAAATAAAAGAATGGCGGTAAATAAAAGTATGGAGTAAAAGTATAGAAATCCTAATAGTGGATAAAGAATCATTCCCTCAGAGGAGGGATGTGAAAGTGACCTCCCCAAACTTGCCTACACAACACAGAGCATAAGCATAATGAATGATTCAGTCTACCCTTCATGCTATTAAACATTTGTAAACCCCGCTCAAATACTGTGATAGTTTGTGGTGGGCAATTATACTGCCTGACACGCTACAAAACCAAAAAACAATGCAAATATAAAAACATATTGACATTATGGTGCACTGTAAAATGTCTCGTTGTGAACTCGATCCCGGCTTTAAAATGTAAAAACATCTTAACACAAAAACAGATAATTACACCAGACTTCCTCTTATGAGATAATATTGCAACTCCATCCAGTTTTGTTTTAATGATTCAAACATAAAAACTGCTTGGGTAAAAACAGAATTCTTGTCATACGTGTTCCCATTCATAACAGCAACACCTTTCTCTAACCACACTCTGTCAAAAATATCAAAACAGTGTTAATTGTACTGATGCTATGACTCAGAGACATGAATGACCCTCAGTTGAATTACAGTAGCAGCTACTGTAAAATAATTTGTGAGCAAAAGCTGTCACCTAAAGCTGTTTTTCTCAGACTGTGACTAAATGCAGCTAAAAAGCAACATCCTTAAGCCATTATGTTATTTTGACAAAAATGTAACTTAACAAATGAAGATTATTTGATCTATCTTTACTTTTTTTTTACTCCATTTACCATATTAGCCAAAATACTGCTTGGCACCTAAAATATGTGTTATTGCCTGCTAACAATGTGCAAATAGAGTAAAGTTTGCCTGAAACACAAGCTGAAGAGATTGTAAGTTTTGTTTAACGTCATAAAATACATCAGTAAATACCCAACTGGTGAAAGTCTGAAGCCTCTATATATCTTAAAAACAACAGTTGCTAACATGTGACTAATTGAGACTGCTAAACGTCATCCCGGCAACATTAGCCAAATTTAGCTTAGCGTTGGTGACGCACAGACATGCGAACGTGATGTAGTACAACGTTAGCTTTTTACTTCTGCCAATGCATTCTCGCTTTGAAGTGGTTTTAATATGTGGATATTAGGCTGCACATTTGTTAACAACATAATAAATGAGTGTTTGCCACAGATCTTATTTTTTAGCAATATCCCCAAAAAATCCAATGGAAAAATCAAATTTATGTTGTTGTTGTGGGAGCCTTTGTGTTGCTAACTTCCGTGTCAAAGGGGGGGGGGGTCATTTCAGCCTTTGGACAAAAAACAGGAAATATAATTACTCTAAAATGAAATGAAAGCCAAAGTTTACCCATTAAACACTGGTACAGACATACCAACACATGCTCAAGAGACACAATGAAATACTGCAACACAGAGGCATAAGGCAAATGCTGTGCTACTGTAAATATCACGACTTCAACACCTTGCAGTAGCAACTGCTTGTGTCATCAAAAACAATTAACTGTTCATGCCTATGTGGGCGCCCACACAGTTCATACCACAAGAGTCCAATTAAGACTGCAGCCTAACCATTGATGCAGTGGTATTTGTGTAATTGGAGGGACACCATCAACTCACCACCAAACTAATTAACAAACAGTGTACCTAACAAGTGCATGGTGAGCAGATGTGCCGTTTTCAACAATGTTTTATACAGGTATAAACGGTTTGGACAGATTTAACCATTGACTGTACCAATTAACCTGTTTCACTTGTATAACATAAGACAACTATAAAAAGGTTTATCAAGTTACCTTGAAATTAAATATATTACATATAAGAATGTAAATGTCTATGCAAAGCAATGAGATTCACTACTTTATTTATAACCCTTTTACTATTGTCAGAGAATATTTCAGTTAATTAAATTCAGTTTCATTGTCATTATAATAATAATTCATTTATTTTATATGCGCCTTTCAAGGCTCTCAAGGTCGCCGTACAAACACACAAAAAACAAGATACACAATACATAACACCAGCATAAGAGACATAAACAAGAAAATGCAGTATATAAAAAATTAAATAGATAAAACAGAGGATGTGTGATGGATAATGATCAGGGTGGATATGCGAGTGGGAAGAGATATGTTTTGAGACGTGATTTGAAAATGGGGAGAGAGTCAGTGTTGCGGATGTCAAGTGTGAGGGAGTTCCAGAGGCGGGGTGCAGAGCGGCTGAAGGCTCTAGACCCCATGGTGGTTAAACAGAAGAGGGGTGCAGTGAGGTGGAGGGAAGCAGAAGACCTGAGAGTGCGGATGTATGTGTTGATGTGCAGGAGGTCGGGAGGTACAGAGGAGTGAGGTTATGGATGGCCTTAAAGGTGAGGAGCAGAATCTTAAAATCTATACAGGATTTGACGTGGAGCCATTGAAGTTGCTGAAGAACAGGAGTGATGTGGTTCTGGTGATGATGCGGGCGGCAGAGTTCTGAACCATTTGAAGTCTGTGGATGGATTTGAGAAGGAGACCAAAGAGAAGGGAGTTGCAGTAGTCAATGCTGGAAGTGACCAGGGTGTGTACAATAATGGTGGTGCTCTTAGGGTTAAGGGACGGGCGGAGGCGGTTGATGTTGCGTAGATGGAAATAGGCAGATCGAGTGATATGACTGATATGAGATTTGAATTAAAGTGTGCTGTTGAGGATGACAACCAGACTCTTAACATGAGGGGAGGGGGAGACTGAAGAGTTATCTATTGTTATGGAGAAACTGTCAGGTTGGGTTAGAGTGGATTTTGTGCCAATGAGGAGAACCTCAGTTTTACTATCGTTAAGTTTGAGAAAGTTAGAGGAGAACCAGGATTTGATGTCCTGTAAGCAGTCGGAGAGGGAGGATGGTGGTTGGTTTGGAGGACAATTAGAGCTGGGTGTCATCCGCGTAGCAATGAAAGTGGATGTTGTGTTTACGGAAGATATGGCCAAGAGGAAGTAGATAGATGATGAAAAGACGAGGCCCCAGGACAGAGCCCTGGGGAATACCGGTCGTGACTGGAAGTGGCTGTGATCTGAAGGTTTTGAGTCGGATGAACTAAGTGCGGCCAGAGAGATATGATTTAAACCAGAGGAGGGGTGTGTCAGTGATTCCGATGGAGGTCAGTCTGTCAATGAGGATCCTCCTTGATCTTAATCCAACTTTTGACACCATTTCCCACAGAAATGGTGTCAAAAGCTGCACTAAGATCAAGGAGGATGAGGATTGTTAAAAGTCAGGAGTCAGCTGCCATAAGGAAGTTGTCAGTGATTTAAACTAGTGCGGTTTCTGTGCTGTGATGGGGGCGGAAACCAGATTGAAATTGTTCCTAGAGGTCATTGTCAGACAAGTGAGTATGGATCTGGGATGCCTCAGTATTTGCCAGGATTTCTGAGAGAAATGGTAGGTTAGATAGGGGACGAAAGTTATTAAAATTGTTGGGGTCTGCACCAGGTTTCTTCAGTATGGGCGTGATGGTGGCTGATTTGAAAGTGAGGGAACAAGACCAGAGGTGAGGGAGGAGTGTATGATGACAGTTATAAGGGAGGACAATGAAGGTAGACAGACTTTTAGCAGGGGGGTAGGAAGAGGGTCTAACTGACAGGTAGATGGCTTGGATTTACGGATGAGGTCAGATATTACAACAGCAGAGGGAAGTGGGCAATTTTAAAGAGAATGAGAGAGGGGGTCGGAGAAAACAGGGAGAGATACTGTAAACTGCATGTGGTGTTAGGAGTTAGCTGCTGGTGAATGTTTTCTATGTTGTCATTAAATAATGACATGAGGGAGTTACAGTAGGCGGTTGAATACTGATGGAGGTGCAAGAGAGTCCGGTGGTCGTAGTATGTTCTTTACTGTAGAGAACAGGGCACTTGTGTTCCCTTCGCCAGAGCTGATGAGAACTGCTTAATAGGAGGATCTGGCTGTAGAGAGAATGTCCTTGTAGTGGAGAATGTGGTTATTGTACATTTCTTTGTGTACAACAAGTCCAGTTTTTTTTTGCAGAGACGTTCTAATCAACGGCCTTTTGTGTTAAGTTGGCGTAGTTCAGGTGTAAACCAAGGAGCAGAATGGGTGAAGGAAACAGACCGGGTTTTTAAAGGAGCCAGGGTATTGAGCAGATTATGAAGGTTGTTATTGTAATGAGAAACCAGTTCATCAGGCGGGGATGAACAATTTATGCTGGGGAGGTAGTCAATGCCACTGGAGAGTGTAGTTAAATTAATATCCTTGATGTTGCGGAAGGAAATAACACGTGACAGATTTGTTTTGGACAGTGTTAAGTTGAAAGTAAAGGATATTAATGAGTAATCGTGTTTTTTGTTTTGCTTGCTTGTTAAACGTGCTGAAGGTACATATTTTGAAAGCTTTATTTTCTTAATTTATTCAGCCATAAAATAATATGGTGAGGATTAGTGGCCACTTATTTTCCAGCTATGCGTGTGATGCTTCAGATCCAAAAAGTAATTTGTATATATTTCAATTTCCAACCAGAAGCGGAAACACTGCGCTTCTTTACGGCCTATTTGGTGTCGAATCTACTAAAACTCGAATTGGAGAAACTCATTTGGGCCTAATTTTCATCCTTAGACTTTTAACAAAGACTACAAATCCCAAACATTTTTAAAGAGGCTCTATTCTGCTTTTCGAGGGTTTTACATATATACATATATATTAATGTTGTCAAAATTATCGCGTTAACGGCGGTAATTAATTTTTTTAATGAATTGCGTTAAAATATTTAACGCATTTAACGCATGCGCAGAATGGCCCGCCCCTACATCCAACACACTATAGGTCGCTCTAGTGTTCCAGCGGGGCGGATGCATTTAAACAGCATGGAGCTAGAACAACAGGTTGGCCCTCTGGATGGGGAATTTGAGTTCAGAAAGAACAAAGATGGAACAATAAACAAACAAATAGTTATTTGAACTCACTGCAAGAAGGAGTTTCAGTTCCACCGCAGCTCTTCAAGTTTAAAGTACAATCTCAACGCTAAGCATGCGTTTGTTGGGGCTTCCACTTCCAATGCAACACCTGGCTTGCGTCAGACCACCCTGAATGAACGCAGGTCAGCAAGCAAGTCCACCTCGGATAAATTAACCAACACAATTGCCAAATGGGTTGCAAAGGACTGTAGACCGATTAGCATCGTTGAAGACAAGGGCTTCGCCGATGTTTTGAAAGTTGCGTCCCTCGACACATCCTACAAGCCACCATCAAGAGGCACAATAATGACTAGAATCCACAAACTCTATGACACTGAAAAGGAGAACAAAAAAGATGCTTTAGCTTAAGCGGAATATGTCGCCCTGACAGGAGACCACTGGACGTCAGTGAGTAACACTAATTACCTGGGAGTAACTGCACATCAAATCACTGAGACATGGGAATTTAAATCCTTTGCGCTAACTGTAATGAAAACAGAAGAACGTCACTTTGCGGAGGCGTGTGCAGAAAAGTTCCAAACTGTAGCACGCAAGTGGGAAATTGAAGGGAAAGTTACAACCATAGGGACTGACAGTGCGCGCAATATGATTGGTGCGGCTCTTATTCTACCTTACGATCACATGCCCTGTATTGCTCACATCTTACAGAGAAGCATCACTGTGAGTCTCTCTGACAGTGGATTTGTCGGTGCGTTGGCCAAGTGTCGCAACATTGTGGGCCATTTCAAGCACAGCCCGGCTAACACAGCGGAGCTGCAAGTAGAACAAGGGGCACTCGGACAGAAGGAGGAGCCACTGATCCAAGACGTTCCAACACGGTGGAATTCCACCTTGGAAATGGTCAAGCTCTTGATCCGCAACCAAGCTGCAATAAAAGCAACCCTGGATCAACAGCAGCATAAACTTGTTATGCTGACGCCACCAGAAGGGACAAAATCCAGTGACTGGAGACCCTTCTAGAGCCCTGCCGGTAAGCCTTCCATCATATAATGTGACCATTCATTGTAGGCTGAAATTAAATTAATTTTAAACGTGAATCTACTATTAAATGTAACAACTTGTGTTCAAGTAATTTACTTGTGTCTTTCCTTTTCTCTGTGTGTGTGTGTGTGTGTGTGTGTGTGTGTGTGTGTGTGTGTGTGTGTGTGTGTGTGTGTGTGTGTGTGTGTGTGTGTGTGTGTGTGTGTGTGTGTGTGTGTGTGTGTGTGTGTGTGTGTGTGTGTGTGTGTGTGTGTGTGTTCTACTGCAGGTATTTAACTGAGATTCTGGGTGGGGAGGCCTACGTCTCCTGCTCTGTGGTACTACCTGCCCTCTGCCACTTGCGTTGTGTAATGGAAGTCTCTGATGAGGACCCTGCATATGTGGTGAGATTTAAGGCAAAATTCAAGGAAGACCTAGCCTCCCGCCAAGAACACACCAACAATGCATGGCTCAAGATTGCAACGGCACTGGATCCACGTTTTAAAGACTTAAAGAGCCTGCCAAAGACAGACAGAGAAGCGGTGTGGACCACACTTGGAGGCATGCTGCGTTCACCACCCAGAAGATCTGCACACACTGAAGATGGGCCACCCAAGAAAAAAATGAACATTCTTCTACAGATGGGCTCAGATTCAGAATCGGAGGAAGAGGTACAGCCTAACAGAGCCATACACAGGTACAGAGCAGAGCCCACCACTAGTATGGAGGACTGTCCCTTGCATTGGTGGTCATCTCATGCAGGAGCCCATGACAAGCTGGCCCCACTGGCTCGCAAATATCTAGCCACTCCTGCGTCCACAGTTCCATGTGAAAGACTCTTCTCAGTTGCAGGTCACATTGTGCAAAAGAAGCGGTCAGCTTTACTCTCAGAAAATGTGGAGAAGTTGGTTTGCCTCAGCAACATGTAATTGTGTAGGCCATGTTGTGTTGGCCATGTTCTTTTGGTTTGATATAAAAGAAGAAAAAAAAGAGGTTTCATTAAAATAAGAGAAATGGCTATTGGCTAAGTTGGCCAGTAAGTGTGTTAAAGAAAGAATGTTCTTGACAACACTATCCTATTTTGTTTAGAGCAGTGGTTTTCAACCCTTTTCATATCAAGTTCTATTATTTGTTCTGCATTTGAGCCACGGACCACCATTTGATAAGATTTAGACTCTCAGACCCAAGACTTAGAATATTTTGTTATCGTTGGATACGATTTTGTCCACAATTTCATGCTGTATTGATGGATTGGTTAAAAATAAACATACATACATACATACATACTGTATGTTAAATGGATATACCCGCCTTTTTTCATTTATCTTTCCATTCCCACAACAATATACATAAAGAAATTGCATATTTTGGACATAGTTCGAATGGTGATTAATCATGATTAATACATTTTTAAGCTATGATTAATCTGATTAAAGATGTTAATCGTTTGACAGCCCTAATATATATATACAGTGGGGCTCAACTATGAGAGACAAAATGAGAAAAAACAAATCCATAAAATCAAATGTTCTGATTTTTAAAGAATTTATTTGCAAATTATGCTGGAAAATAAGTATTTGGTCACCTACAAACAAACAACATTTCTGGCTCTCACAGACCTGTAACTTCTTATTTAAGAGCCTCCTCTGTCCTCCACATGTTAACTGTATTAATAGCACCTGTTTGAACTCGTTATCAGTATAAAAGACACCTGTCCACAACCTCAAACAGTCACACTCCAAACTCCACTATGGCCAAGAACAAAGAGCTGTCAAAGGACACCAGGAACTAAATTGTAGACCGGCACCAGGCTGGGAAGACTGAATCTGCAATAGGTAAGCAGCTTGGTGTGAAGAGATCAACTGTGGGAGCAATTGTTAGAAAATGGAAGACATACAAGACCACTGATAATCTCCCTCGATCTGGGGCTCCACGCAAGATCTCACCCCGTGGGGTCAAAATGATCACAAGAACGGTGAGCAAAAATCCCAGAACCACAAGGGGGGACCTAGTCAATGACCTGCATAGAGCTGGGACCAAAGTAACAAAGGCTACCATCAGTAACACACTACACCGCCAGGGACTCAAATCCTGCAGTGCCAGACGTGTCCCCCTGCTTAAGCCAGTACATGTACAGGCCCGTCTGAAGTTGGCTAGAGAGCATTTAGATGATCCAGAAGAGGATTGGGAGAATGTCATATGGTCAGATGAAACCAAAATATAACTTTTTGGTAAAAACTCAACTAGATGTGTTTGGAGGAGAAATAATGCTGAGTTGCATCCAAAGAACATCATACCTACTGTGATACATGGGGGTGGAAACATCATGCTTTGGGGCTGTTTTTCTGCAAAGGGACCAGGACGACTTATCCGTGGAAAGGAAAGAATGAATGGGGCCATGTATTGTGAGATTTTGAGTGACAACCTCTTTCCATCAGCAACGGCATTGAAGATGAAACATGGCTGGGTCTTTCAGCATGACAATGATCCCAAACACACCGCCCGGGCAACGAAGGAGTGGCTTCGTAAGAAGCATTTCAAGGTCCTGGAGTGGCCTAGCCAGTCTCCAGATCTCAACCCCATAGAAAATCTTTGGAGGGAGCTGAAGGTCCGTGTTGCCCAGCGACAGCCCCAAAACATCACTGCTCTAGAGGAGATCTGCATGGAGGAATGGGCCAAAATATCAGCAACAGTGTGTGAAAACCTTGTGAAGACTTACAGAAAACGTTTGACCTCTGTTATTGCCAACAAAGGGTATATAACAAAGTATTGAGATGAACTTTTGTTATTGACCAAATACTTATTTTCCACCATAATTTGCTAATAAATTCTTTAAAAATCAGACAATGTGATTTTCTGGATTTTTTTTTCTCATTTTGTCTCTCATAGTTGAGGTATACCTAGGATGAAAATTACAGGCCTCTCTCATCTTTTTAAGTGGGAGAACTTGTACAATTGGTGGCTGACTAAATACTATTTTTTCCCCCACTGTATATATATATATATATATATATATATATGTAAAACCCTCCATATATATGTATATATACATATATATATATATATACATATATATACATATATATGTATATATACATATATATATATATACATATATATACATATATACACATATATATGCATATATATGTTTTAATGCATGTAAATGATCTGCAATGGATAAAACCCTGTGTTACCTCCAGAGGGAGTTTCTGCCCCACAAACTCCCCCCCCCCCCCCCCACACACACTGCCTCCATTGGACTCCTTTGTTTACTTCAATAAAATACTGTAGTGACATCACTATATAATAGAGATGTTAAGATTCACCGATTCGCATCGGTGCACCGACATAAACGTTCAAGATGCGAGTGCGGCGGTTGAAAGAGTGCACATCGGCTACAGTTTGGGTTGAACTCGCGACGCATCGATTGTAGCGTCTTTGCATCGGTAAAAAAAAGATTCATTCATATAATATCCCCTCATCTTGTCAGCACTCAGCAGAGACGATCTTTGATCTTTGCTTCGCACTACAGAGGCCGAGAATCTCAGATATCAACACACACGAAGTCGAGGAGAAAGAGAAACACAGCGTACCGAAAAATACCTACAAATCAAACGTTTGGCAACACTTCGGATTGTTCAAGAAAGACGGTCAACTTGAAAAATAGCTCGCAAATTGTTAACGATGCCGAGCCGCTTTAAAGTACACAAGTTAAACGAGGAACTTAGCGACACACACAAAGAGGTGTCTGCGGCTGAAAAGAGAAGCCTGAAAGTTAGACATGAGTTAAATCACTCAGTGAGGTGTTCTGTCAGCGAGAGTGGTGTTTAGTTTACAGCAGCCTGTGACTGCCAATAATAGTGTAAATGTCTTCCTTACAATTGCAAGCAGTTATGAAATACCTGTTTGTGAAAGGTTATTTGTATTTTTTATTGTTCATATAGAAACCACTGCGTTCTGCTCACTGGTGAGTTAGCCGATGAATGAGTGTTAAGCACATCAGGCTGGCAGCTGTATGGGCATTGCACTATGGTAGTTGTTATTTGCACATTGTTAATCCTGGGCAATGCATCCTTAAATTGTTTAACTGTGAGGTGTTATACAATTGTACTGTACTCTGGAGAGTTTTTTAAGGTAAAAAAGGTAAAAAAAGAAACAGCATGATGGGATGTGCAGTACCAAATATGTAAAGCACTTTTTTGTTAACGTATGATTTGCTGCATATAAGGAATAAAACAAAAATCCTCTGTCGTACCATATTGAAGTATCATTATTTTGCATCTGTAGAATCTTATCGTATCGCCCCAAATCGCATAATGTTGAATCAAATCGTATCGAACTGTATCGCAACAGGGGTGTATCGTATCGCATCGCCTGGTGTTTCAAATGTATCATATCGTATCGTGGCAACGTATCGAGATGCGCATCGCATCGGCCTCAGTGATGGAGATGCACATCCCTACTATATAACACTCATGCTTCTTTTGACTAGCGCTTCAACACATTGCAGTCTGTGGGACATTTCTATGCGGTTGACCAATCAGAGCAGACTGGGCTCTGGTTTCAGACAGAGGGTGAAAAGAGGTGCTGCAGCACAGCCAGTATTAAAGACCTTTTTCAACATTAAAGCATGGGAAAATGTCACAGTAGAGCCACACAATACAAATATGAACCTAGAAATATGCAGAATATGTCATTTTCCATAGAATGACACACGTACAATTATCCTTTATATTGTTGTGTAATGATATGATTGTTATTTTCCCCCTACCAAAAATCATAAATGTAGTTTGTTCACTTTGTTCATGAGCTTTGAGTCGTAATGTGGAAACAAAATGGACATAGGTGTTTCAGAGTTGAATCTGAGCTTCTTAGACTGTCAAGTAAAGACAAAAACTCCCCCATAAAATCCCCAAAACAAAACAGGGCTAATATATGCATTGATGTCCACTTTTGATTTCTCACTGACATATTGACAATTTCCAGTCAAACTGATTTTGTTGTCAGCTAGCTTCTCATTTAATCCGGTATCACCCTGCAGCTTCACAGTTTTGATTATTTCAGGATGAGGCTGCTTCCCGCTGCCTCCCTAGCTAAGAACTCCAGCTGGAAACATGCCCAGAGCAATTTGTCTGAACCACTTTCTGCATGATTCCTCCACCACCATTGACAAAACAACAGGGACTCCTGCCCAGAAACGTGGACTAATTTTGGACAAACAGCTGTTGTGTGAGGCTCACGCTGAAGCCAAGTCTGGACCCTGCAGGTCCGCTCTACAGAAGCTGTCAAAATAGAATCCTTCTCACCATAAACACTGACCAGCTCCAGCTTTGTAGTGATGCTCCTGCTACTTCATTTGATGCAGTTGAAAGCACTTCTTTTGTTGTGGATTGCAGAGGAGGGGGAGCAGCTTCAAGACTGACATGGTCAAACTTTTGAAAACTGCACTGTTCATAGAATAAATCACATGCACACATCCGAAACTATCCACTGTCACAACAGTTTATCAGATCTAAACCTTTTTCCTGCACCTGTATAGTGGAATTTATATTGTCATCTATATTGTTGAATGAAAGTCTGCAGCACAAAATGCGAAGCAAGCGTTAGGGTTATCTCGGTACAGTATGTTTGCCTGCAAGGCATTGAAAGGCGTCTACATTATTGACTGTCACCAAAGCCAAATGCCTACAAAATGGGCATCCAACTTCTATACAGATTAGACAAACCATTCTTAACAACACATTCTCCATATTGCACAATTATAAAATCCAACTCAATCGATACAAGGTCCCTGACTTGAGTAAACATGACCTGCAATTGACAACCACTTCATTAACTATAGCTAAGAAAGCCATTCGAGTCAAAAATGGAGGCAGGGCCATGTTATGGAAGTTGCTCAGTGGTGCATGAAAAACACTCATAATTGGAGCGACTGTAGATTCAAAAAGTAACCATATCTGCCCATAGAGCATGCGCACTTGTGCTTCCTTTAAGCTTTATTTTCCTTAGTGCATTTCACAACTGTTAGACTCTAATATTTTAAGTAAGGGCTAAAAAAGTGTTCGTACAAGGTAGTTTATGTAGCTCATAGAAGATATAAGCTGATTTACCAATGTCAGTCATTGTCAATCACAGACTAGAACAGAAGTTGTAACACCACCGTTTGTCCACTACGGAATATTTGCTTCAACAGCTGGCACACTTCCTGGGGGCTTTGGGGACCCAGGAACCCTCAACAGGAAAAAAAACTGTTCGCTATCCTGGCTCCGAAATGGTTGAACCTACCTGTTTCACCTGCACCTTGGCCAAAAAAAAAGAAAACACATATTTGTATGTGTATATATATAAAGTTTAGAAGCATTTACAACGGTTTGGCTTATTGAAAGATAATAGACTTATAAGATTATTGCCGTTTTGAATTTGTATCTTTATGGTTGATCACACACACTTAGTGTACGTTTCTTTGAATAGAATGCAAGCCAAGTTAAATGTAATGTAATTAAAATTGGAAAGACAGAACAACATGATCAATTAACGACTAGCTCAATCTGTGAACAAACCATGAATACTTGGAACACGTGCTTCAAAACTTAAAGGTGATATTACCCATTTTAATAATACTTGCTTTCTTTTCCTGTAACACACTCAGAATTGATGCCTATTTAAATCTTCCTCGCCAACCGGTGCAACATAATAATTGTAATAACTGGAAATTATTAAATAGAACAATATCCTTTTTCTCTACTTTCTGTCTCTTTCCACTTCTGTTTCCTTCTTCTCTTTGTCTTTTTAGTTTTTAACACTAGGACCGCCAGAGGTCGCTGTATACCTAAAACCGCAAACGGGTAAAATGTACCCGCTATTGATTTTCAAGGTACAATATTCTTTTATTTATCATACAGCACGGTGAGTTTTGATCGCACAGGGATGAAACTTATACCAATAGAATCTGTGGACTCTCAGCTATTCATATGATATAGGTTGTGCAGATAGCATGAAGTTTAAAATATCGCTAAGAGTGCTGATTTAAACGCTTGGTGTTAGACTTGTGTTTTGTTTAGGTACAAATCTCTCTATCTCTCTCTATCGATATATCTGTAATGTTATGTTCTATGAACATATAATTGTCTACATAAATAGACGGCGCGGACTACTTCTCTCATTCCGAGTGTCCATCTTTATTCAACTGGCACGTAACCTGCACACATACATTACGTCCTCAACGTGGGCTCAGTCATCCAAGATCTTGTATTCTCCAAGATGTTACACTATCTATAACTGTCTATCTCTCTCTCTATCCATCTATCAATATATCTATCTCTCTCTCTCTCTCTCTCTCTCTCTCCATCTATCTCTCTATCTATAAAGAACCGCAGTAGACAAAAGGCGTTGCTATAGCAACACGTCATGTTTACGCTCCATTTTCTATGAGGTAAATATTACCCGTTGGCGGATATGGGTATAAATGGCATTTTGTTTGGCGATTTTTTTCAATCTGACTTCATATTGACAATTGTTAACAACAGAGGGTGCTACATAACATACTTTCAGTTAAAGTCACGGACTGAGAGACTTTAATATGTTATTGAACAAAAGTTACATACAATCAAAAAACAGCTGCGGGTAAAATGTACCCGTTTGCGGTTCTAGTGTTAAATATCAATATGGGTAAGTATTACTGATGTTTGTTGTAATTACTTTTTTATTATGTTTTAATCCAATTTGGGAAATAATAAAAACAAAAGGGATTACATGGACATGCCCATGGTGAGGCAGTTCATGGTGACATCTGTTTGTCCAGAAGGACAATCTGAAAGGAAATAAAGGAAACAATTTAGCAAAAGTGGCTATTTCTGTGGAGTAAAATTATTTAATTAAGCGATGTTTGCTGGGTGGGATGAACTGAAACAAAGCAGCTTTTTATCATCAGCATAAAAATGCAGTTGGGCCAACGCTTTCACTGTAGTAACAGCAAAATCGTGTGGATTTTCTTGCCCTTAGACATCTCCCATCTGGACCACTTAATTTCCCTCCCTGTGTAACGCATAAGCTTCACACTCCACAGCTCATCCAAAGTGCTTGGGTTGAATTTCAAACTTTGATATTTGCATACGAAGCCTAAATGATCTATGTATGATATCCTCTTAAAGAAGTGTACATATAAAGAAGTCATTACAGAGAGAACTATTTATTTTACTTCTTAAATACGGCCGCTACCTTTGGGCTTAAAGCTTATAAATTATATAATAATATGTTCAGGCTATGCTAATACATTATATCTTTATATTTGTATATCTCTAAAATTGCATAACAGTTTGATTTTACCTTTTAATGCATATGATCATTACAAGCGTGACCAATGTTGGGAAAGTTGAGGAACTCTCACTCTCTCAAATTGGTCTTTTAAAATGTATTCTTTATTATTAAGTTTGACAAATGTATCACAAAAAAATCAACAATAATTATTTGTATCTGAAATACAGTTGGCAGTATACTTCATTATGGTTCATTTTATGTATTTCATACTATTCATTGTTATATTTAATTGTTTTTATTATAAAACAGAGTAACTCATTGATTGAATGTCCAATTGCCTATAATGTTATCCAGAAGGTAATTTGTACTTATTTCTTAATTATACATTTTCTATAATTCAGTTCATTGAAACTTCTTTGAAGTCAGTTCACAGAAATTCTTACCTTTCTGCCAAAACAATTTAGGAGCAATTTTAACAATCTTTTGTGATGGCTGGTCCTTTATATTACCACTTCTGATCATAACACTCATTCATTTGCACATCCATGTTCATGAAATAAACAAAGGCTGGTCACAAACAAACAGTTAAACAAAACACACCCTTGCTTATTCTAGACCCTAGGAAGTCACTGTCTGTGTACAATTTATTATAACTAGTACAACTTTTTACTTAGTGAGCTTTTAAAGTGATGGTAGAGGCTATTTGATCATATAGATGTGCAGTAATGGCGTATTTTTGTGGGCCGACCTGGAAGTTAGCATCGCAAGGGGTCCCAAGAAAAGAAAGCAATAGGATTCCCTCATTGGATTATAGATAGCCCTATATACATAGGTGGCGCGTGAAGATCAGGTTTGTGAAGGCTAAATAACTTTATTTACCTGACGCTGCTGAATCGAGTGGCCTGTGTTTATCGTCCATAACATACGCCTGCCCATACCATAACCCCACCACCACCATGGGCCACTCGATTCACAACATTACCCTAACCCTAACCCTATTCCTAACCCTCACACCAGACACTGACTGGTTTTCGGACCCCCCCAGACCCCCCAATAAAGCAAAACTGCACGTTTCAGAGTGGCCTTTTATTGTGGCCAGCCTAAGGCACACTTGTGCAATAATCATGCTGTCTAATCAGCATCTTGATATGCCACACCTGTGAGGTGGGATGGATTATCTCGGCAAAGGAGAAGTGCTCACTGTCACAGATTTGTTCAGATTCGTGAACAATATTTGAGAGAAATGGTTATTTTGTGTATATAGAAAATGCTTTAGATCTTTGAGTTCATTTCATGAAAAATGGGAGCAAAAACAAAAGTGTTGCGTTTATATTTTTGTTCAGTGTATTTAAGCAAACTCATGTCTGGACAATGTGAACACAGGTTACTTTAATAATCCCCCTTTTGATCTCACCTCAAGAGATCAACATAAACACTGTCATTCTTCTCTACTGTGTCCGTCCCCCAACTTTATATAAATCTATCAGAAGCTGGGATTTAGAGCACTTCAAACATTTGGGAACAGCCCATCATAACAACTTCTTATGACAGTGGAGAGAGACCAAAATATGTTAAAAAACTGCGTCCTTGTCTGCTGAGTCATCATACTCGTCCCCTCCCTCCGCATAAGCCAACAAGTGCATTTGGTACGGAGGGGGAGGGGCAGATCTTCCTTCAATGGTGGAACTGATGAATCTGATCAGAGAGAAGTAGACTCCTCTGCTTCTTCGTGATGTCCCCCAGCCTGCTGACAGCGGCTCCTGGGCCGTCTGCTGGATGGATGTCCTCAGGATCTTGCTCCTCCAGTCCACTGATGGCGGCTTCCGGGTCGAGTCCTAGACGAGAGCCAGGTCCGTCCTGATGTCGTCCAAGGTCCCAGCCGGAGGTTTCCCGACCGCACACTGGCTCCAGTGGTACCAGTTGTCCCCCTTTCCTCCTAGACGGATGGCATGAGAGGTCCTCTGGGTCACTCGGTCGGGGCCGGAGAACCTAGGGTTGAGCCACTTAGGCCTGATGACCTTCAGCCAGACGAACTCCGCTGTGTTGGTCTCGTGCTCCTCGGATCTCCCTTTGGCGTCAGCAACCTGTGTGGAGAAGTCTGATACCAACCCCTTAAGTTGTTTGTTAATCATGTCGGTGTAGTCAATGATGAACACTTCCCCTGCCATCTTTTAGTCCTAAAAGAAACAGAATCTTCACATTTTAGTTTGAGCTTCACATTTTGCAAACCGCCGCAGCCTGTGGGAGTAAAATATCAAGTAGATTAGAAACGGGTCACATGTGCGGTTTTTCAATTTTGTGGAATTGCAGGAAACCTCCCGTTACCCACAGAGCCCCAGAATAATGTGTTAGTCCAAAAACATGCTTGATTAGTCATTGTTTTAACTTCCTTATAGTACTACTACTGCTGTTTATTGACACCTAATCTATATTAAAATGTCTAATATATCTATTTCAGAAACTTGTGCATATCATTATCTTCTTGAATCAAAACATTATTAGGATCTGTAAAGCTCTGCCATGTATTTCTTAACTCATTATATTGCTTTTCCAAAATTAAATTAGCTGTTTTTAATTTTAATTTTATTTTAAACTCTACATTTTGGACGACAAACAACAGTTATTTCCCCATAAAAAGTTCTCCTGTAGTAATATATGACACAATGGTGAAACCTATACCTCAAATTGAAATACTATATTTTGTTTATAACTAGCTTTCCCTTCAACATGACCTATATAAATAAATATTTGTCTGATTTTATTGAGTGGTTACTAAAACTCTCCCTTTAAACTGTAGACGAATACTGTAACAACTTAAAACACTACCCAATTTTCACATGAATAAAAACTCGAAAATAATAATTTAGAGTCTGTTCTACTCTGTACTCCTAACTCCAAAACACCCACTGCTTACAGTGTAGTGAATATTTCCATCATGTCTCCCCCTTTATCCCACAGTACCTTCAGTGTGTTAGGATTATGTTCTCCTTTTACTTAAATAGTTTCTTCTTTACTGCTATTTTTAATTTACCAATTGATTAATTAATGGGTAATACAACTTTTTCTCTTTACTTATTTATCAAGTCAATTCAATTTCTTTAAATGTTGTTCTTTAAAAAACATAAGTAAATACTTTGTGAAGTATTCACAATATAACTAATCCTCTCTAGGATATGAAATCCATTCATCTTTAAGCAGATACTATTTCTCTATTTTTTTTGTTCATGATAACAATGGTATAACGACCACACGTTTTACCCAGAGCTAGTTTCTATGTCAAGATTATTATGTGTGACATAATAATCAGATGTCTTGTATGCTAAACAAGGATATTAAAATGTAATCTGTTCAGCATTCCAAACCATCGTTTAAACAATCAGCCTTTCTTCTTAAACACTAAGCATAATGTTCTACACCACCCTCTGGAAAACTCTTGCACAGTTATGCTGTAAAATCATTGCATGATTTCTTCAGAGTCTGAACAGTCTGAGACAAGCCTGTCTCAAGATCTTCTCATAATGAGAACAGTCAGTGATGCGTTGTCCTCTGCAGCTGTAGTCAGTGGCAGGGTCCCCAAAAAGCTAGAAACGGCACTGGTCAGTGGGCTCAAGGAAATTCTCTCTGGCATTGGGATGGAAACTCTTGGATCAATGTGGTATAATCAGCAGACACACGTTGTCCTCTGCACAGTAGAAATCCCCAAAAACTGCAGTTACTCTTCACAACACTGTTGCCTTGACAACGAGCCACAAGCAAAATGTCAAAACCTCCTCAGAGATGCGTTCTTTGCACAGTTCTTCTGTTTCCGTAGTGAGCAACTTTTCACCAACACACTTATTCAGAGTACAACCCAAAGGTGGTGCATAACTATCCAATGCTGCTGTAATCACAGCAAATCAGCTACTGGAGAAAAACTGAATTTAAATCTCTCGCCCAACGATTTACAAAATGAAATGGCTGAGTGTCTACAGATGTAGCGATTCATTTCAGACAGTTTGAAACGCGAGGGCCGTGATTGGTACGTGATCTGCCCTCGCTCAAGGGAAAACCTCCAGCTTGACTTGAGACCGCCCCCGTGATAGATAAATGTAATTATAATGAAGCCAGCTGCAATGGATCATTGCTCCACCAGGGGGTGCAGTGGGGTTCAACACTGGAGCTCATGTGAAATAAAGTGAGATACAGTATGCTGGATGTACAGCGGAACTTTGTTAAGATCCATATGTCACGGATATCATACTACTGTGCTAAATAAGAGACATGTAATCATTTACAAAACATCACCATGTTGTTATTTAACAAAATAATTGTGTTATTCGAAAAAAACGAACGGGAGGAAATGCAGCCCAGCTCTCGATTTTTAATCCTAATTTAATCATGATCTTCACCACGATCATTTATGTTTATGTTCGCCGAATTGACATGAAATCACTGACACATATGAATATACTGTATTCAACTTCATTAAAACGTTATTAACGTGCCTAAACTCAGTAATTCACCAAAAAATATGTATATTTTAATGGAGCTTCGTCAGCAGATCAGGATCCCAAAGTGTAGCGGAGGGATCCTCATCTGCATGAAGGGTGTTATTTTCCCCATAAGGAACAAGTCGCTGCAAATTATCCCGCTTATTACATGGCCACATTCTCAACAAAGTAACGTCATGACTCCCAATATTAATTGAAATGCTTTTATGGATTTAGAAAATGTTTTTATTGATTTAAAAAATAGTTGTATGTATTGATTTAAATTGACATGCATCCGCTAAGAAAAATAGTCCGTTGTTACCGTTTTTTAAACAGTCTGAATGAAACGGCAGCTCTCAGCTGTGTATTTACACAACTAATGGCCCATCAACCACAGCTCTCTCCCCCCCTCCCCCCCTGATCTTTCTTCTCCAGCAGCTAAATTAACTGTAGGTTACTCTGAGTGACCATAGACTGTATGTGACAAGCTTACAGTTAGTGACGTAACAACACCATAAAAGCTGGTGGGTTGAAAGCAATACGGGAGGTAAAAATAACTAGAATAATTGTGATTTATTTATTGTGGCTTTCATGTTTTTAGGTATACAATGTTATGTAATTCAGGCTTATAGTTCACCCTTCTCTAAAAGCCTTCAACAATGACAATATTCATAGTAATTTAATAAATCCTTCCAACACACATTGTAAAAAATAGCCTACTGTAAGTTAAGAAATCATTCCAATATGTCCATCTTCTGATGTAACAACAATAACATTATAAATAGTAACATAGCTGAACATGGTATTGCACATTTAGCTTTGAGTGTTACTGACCTGACATTTTTTATTACATGAATTAAGGTGACTGAGGCTTTTTAACATACAGGGATGCAAACTCATCAGGTATGAAAAAGGTGACAAGGATCCGAGCCCCCGGCTCCCCCACCCCACGGAATAACAGAGGATTTTAGCAGTCAGAACAACTAAAGCAGCAGTGTTAATAATAACAGAAACGCCAAAGAGTCACATCTAATAGAAATATATAAAAGCATTTATTTTAAATTGTGTAGCAGTCAATTTATAATTTTGGCAGCAGTGTTGAGCATTTTGAAAATGTATTGTCATGCCTCTGTGCAAGGCTTGAGTCCTTCTATCTTTATAGCCACATGGTGTAAAGTAACTAAGTTCATAAACTCAACAAGTACTATACTTGGGCACAATTTTGAGATACTTGTACTTTATTTAAGTATTTCGATGTTTTGCTACTTTGTTCTTCCACTCCACTACAGTTCAGAGGTACATGCTGTACTTTTCCTCCACTCCATGTATGTAATACCTTTAGTTACTTTACAGATGTGGATGAATGATGTGAAATATAATCAAGTGTTAAATCAGACTTTAGTTCCACCTGGAGTAAATCCACAAGCTACCCTGCAGTATACAAAGTCATTCAAACTAGCTGCACCTTTAGCAGCTTTGAGAACACTTTCATGATCAATCATTATAAAACATATCATATCTATTATTCTAAAATGGACCAATCTGCACAATGACTACTTTTACTGTCGCTACTTTCACTATATTTTGATGATAATACTTTTCTACTTTTACTTGAGGAACATTTTGAATGCAGGACTTTTACTGTAACAGAGTATTCCTACATTCTGGGACTATTACTTTTACTCAAGTACAAGACCTGAGTATTTTTCTACTTTTACTCTAGTACAAGATCTGTGTGCTTCTACTTTTACTCAAGTACAAGACCTGAGTATTTTTCTACTTTTACTCTAGTACAAGATCTGTGTGCTTCTACTTTTACTCTAGTACAAGATCTGAGTGCTTCTACAGATGTAGCACTTCATATCACACTCCAGCTTACAGCTTCCTGCCTGCGACCTGCTAAAGACCAGTATAGAGGAATGTTAAACCCTCCCACTATTTTCCAAGAGGGCGTTGCCAGATTTTCCATTTCAGGTTTTAACCAGGAGATGGCGCTTCATTCACAAATACAGAAAGACAAGTTTCATGGACTTTCAGTTGTGTTTTGAAGAGCATTTGAACACATCAATATTTTAGATCAACTAAAGTATATCTAATCTTTTAATTCAAAAATATATAGTCTTTATATATGAAATAATCATAATTATAATGTAAATGTTTACATTACACTTCATTATTTGTTATGCTCATACTTTAACCTTTACAATCGTTTGCTTTAATATGCAGTATATTTTTTGTATATGTTTGCTTCCTCCTGCTCCCTTTCGGACACATACTGTATGATTTATTATTATTATTAATATGAAGATGTTATTAAGATAAGATGTTACTTTATTGATTGAACATTTTAGTTTAGAATGTGCTGTCCCACGGTAATTCAGGAGGCTCACAGGTCACATTCCGACCATTATTTGAAACAATAGGTGCTTTCACACGGTCTACAGTTTGATTTGTATCGAGGGAGCTCTGTCAGTTTTCGAATTACCCATTTGCTTTCGGGGAGCCCTATTTTTCCGAGCACATCCTGCTACTAAATATGTCACACGCACGCTCTGTTGACTGGCGCAGCAGCGCGGATGCGATCAATTGCTATAAAAACACTCTTCTACTAATACAGACGGTGTCACTATGCCGGCGGATGTGGCCGTTGTTGAAGCCTCTTCAGGCTACGCATCGGCAGGCCTCTCCCTCGGTGTGGAGCTGTCAAGCTCAACCCTAACGCCGCTTACAGCCGGCCAACTAATAGTTGTTTTCCGTTCACGTTGTCATTTTTAGACTCCTTCGCTTCTTTGCTTGTGAATCCAAAAGCTGTGACGCTTGGCTGTTTTCGTTTTGCCATATTTTTTATTACAAAGCCAGAATTAAAAAAATATCAATATCAACATTTAAAATACCACGCCGGCATCACCGCCATAACCATAGCAACGTAAGTAAGAATGCAGCGCCGCCACGTACAGATGGCAACACCCAGACATATTCACAAACATAAAACAAATATTCAGAAACTGTAATGAACAATAAATATTATTTATTTCAAGAACTGTTATTTACAGAAACTCAACATTTCTAATCTGTGTGACACAAATATGCACGATTGTTTTGGGCTCCCCCTATTTATCTCAAAGTCAGCCTTCAGGGGAGCTCCCTCCCTCTTCGGGGGAGCCAAGCTCCCCCTAGCTCCCCCCCATTTCGAACAGTGTCTGTGGCTGAATGGCCAGCGATTAGGTGCGGCGCATTTATCATAGGTGATCAGAGCTAACTGCCTGCCGTCAGATTTCATTTAAAAAACAGATCTGATTTTAAGACTATTTCTGCGCTCATAAAGAATGATAAGAATAAGAATAATGCGTATTGAACTGGTTTCATTAATTAGTGAGTTTATTTAACACTAGAACCGCCAATCGGGTCAATTTGTGTGATTTGTGTTGTGTGTGTGCAATGTAACTTTTTTCCCAAAAAATATTAAAGTCTCCCAGTCCGTGACTTTTCATGAAAGTGTGTTATGTAGCACCCTATGTTGTTAAAAATTGCATTCTAATAGCGGGATTTGACGGGTTTAGGTAGGCCTATACAAAAACCTCTGGCGGTTCTAGTGTTAAGGTAATTAGGTACAGTAGAAGCCCTTTTTTATCAGTAACGAATTTAGCAGTTGAACATAAAAGTCAACTAACTGAGGGTCACTTGCAATGACAGTGTTGTGTATAATTGTAAGCTTGTCACTCAGAGTAACCTACCGTTAATTTAGCTGCTGGAGAAGAAAGATCAGGGGGGGAGGGGGGGAGAGAGCTGTGGTTGATGGGCCATTAGCTGTGTAAATACACAGCTGAGAGCTGCCGTTTCATTCAGACTGTTTAAAAAACGGTAACAGCGGACTATTTTTCTTAGCGGGTGCATGTCAATTTAAATCAATACATACAACTATTTTTTAAATCAATACATACAACTATTTTTTAAATCAATAAAAACATTTTCTAAATCCATAAAAGCATTCCAATTAATATTGGGAGTCATGTTGTTACTTTGTTGAGTATGAGGCCGTGTAATAAGCGGGATAATTTGCAGCGACTTGTTCCTTATGGGGAAAATAACATCCGTCAAGGTGTGTGTGGTTAAAACACTTTCATGAAGTGAAGGAATTTCCTTCTATAAAACAGCTGTGGGCAGCAGTGAGTGTCACGGACATGAATTCATAGATCAAGGCAGACTGGTGCACACACTCTCCTGTCCTGCCAGGTGACACGCCCGTTCTAAGCCGTGTCCCTCACTCCTCACATCCCAAGCATCCCCAAAAAGTGTATTATGTTGTTACATCGTTTCAGATGTTATGTTTCAGTTGTGCTCTGTCTATGTTCAGTGACCCGGAGTAATCTGCGGCCGTGAGTTGTTGTGTGCCATCATGACACGCATGGTGTTCTTTTTTTATATATTATAATGAAGTACGAGCTGTGTGCTCGAGTCTTCCTGCCTGTCGGCTCTGCTCATGGATGTATAATAAGGCTCTGCTGCTCCCAGATGATGGTCTAGCTTCAGCAGCTACATTACCTACGGGTGCGTTCGTTAATATTAACTGTGCGTCCGGAGTCACTGTGGCACAGAATGGACCGCTGGTGAACAGCTATTAGAACGGGCCGTTCAGGTGTTCAGAGCAGAGCTCCCTGTCGGAGCGGCAGAGCGTGATGTGAACTGAAAAGTTTTTCTGTGGCAATATTATTTAAGGAATCGTTGAGCTAGCTAGCTAGCATACATTGTCACTATCTGCTAACATTAGCTTTAACCTTCTATTTCTAATAGTTTTTTTCATAGGCTATAAACAGAGGAGTATAGGTATATATATATTGTACTTGAGTAAAAGTAGAAGTACTCAGATCTTGTACTTGAGTAAAAGTAGAAGCAAACAGATCTTGTACTAGAGTAAAAGTAGAAGTACTCAGGTCTTGTACTTGAGTAAAAGTAGAAGTACTCAGATCTTGTACTCGAGTAAAAGTAATAGTCCCAGAGTGTAGGAATACTCTGTTACAGTAAAAGTCCTGCATTCAAAATGTTCCTCAAGTAAAAGTAGAAAAGTATTATCATCAAAATATAGTGAAAGTAGCGACAGTAAAAGTAGTCATTGTGCAGATTGGTCCATTTCAGAATAATAGATATGATATGTTTTATAATGATTGATCATGAAAGTGTTCTCAAAGCTGCTAAAGGTGCAGCTAGTTTGAATGACTTTGTATACTGCAGGGTAGCTTGTGGATTTACTCCAGGTGGAACTAAAGTCGGAATTAACACTTGATTATATTTCACATCATTCATCCACATCTGTAAAGTAACTAAAAATAAATTACATACATGGAGTGGAGGAAAAGTACAGCATGTACATCTGAACTGTAGTGGAGTAGAAGAACAAAGTAGCAAAACATCGAAATACTTAAATAAAGTACAAGTATCTCAAAATTGTGCCCAAGTATAGTACTTGTTGAGTTTATGAACTTAGTTACTTTACACCATGTGACTATAAAGATAAAAAGACTTAAGCCTTGCACAGAGGCATGAAAATACATTTTTCAAAATGCTCAACAGTGCTGCCAAAATTATAAACTGACTGCTCCACAATTTAAAATAAATGCTTTTATATATTTCTATTAGATGTGACTCTTTGGCGTTTCTGTTATTATTAACACTGCTGCTTTAGTTGTTCTGACTGCTAAAATCCTCTGTTATTCCGTGGGGTGGGGGAGCCGGGGGCTCGGATCCTTGTCACCTTTTTCATACCTGATGAGTTTGCATCCCTGTATGTTAAAAAGCCTCAGTCACCTTAATTCATGTAATAAAAACATCTCAGGTCAGTAACACTCAAAGCTAAATGTGCAATACCATGTTCAGCTATGTTACTATTTATAATGTTATTGTTGTTACATCAGAAGATGTACATATTGAAATTATTTCTTAATTTACAGTAGGCTATTTTTTACAATGTGTGTTGGAAGGATTTATTAAATTACAATGAATATTGTCATTGTTGAAGGCTTTTAGAGAAGGGTGAACTATAAGCCTAAATTACATAACATTGTATACCTAAAAACATAAAAGCCACAATAAATAAATCACAATTATCCTAGTTATTTTTACCTCCCGTATTGCTTTCAACCCACCAGCTTTTATGGTGTTGTTACGTCACTAACTGTAAGCTTGTCACATACAGTCTGTTGTCACTCAGAGTAACCTACTGTTAATTTAGCTGCTGGAGAAGAAAGATCAGGGGGGGACGGGGGGAGAGAGCTGTGGTTGATGGGCCATTAGTTGTGTAAATACACAGCTGAGAGCTGCCGTTTCATTCGGACTGTTTAAAAAACGGTAACAACGGACTATTTTTCTTAGCGGATGCATGTCAATTTAAATCAATACATACAACTATTTTTTAAATCAATAAAAACATTTTCTTAATCCATAAAAGCATTTCAATTAATATTGGGAGTCATGTCGTTACTTTGTTGAGAATGTGGCCATGTAATAAGCGGGATAATTTGCAGCGACTTGTTCCTTATGGGGAAAATAACACCCTTCATCCAGATGAGGATCCCTCCGCTACACTTTGGGATCCTGATCGACCGACGAAGCTCCATTAAAATATACATATTTTTGGTGAATTACTGAGTTTAGGCACGTTAATAACGTTTTAATGAAGTTGAATACAGTATATTCATATGTGTCAGTGATTTTATGTCAATTCGGCGAACATAAACATAAATGATCGTGGTGAAGATGATGATTAAATTAGGATTAAAAATCGAGAGCCGGGCTGCATTTCCTCCCGTTCCTTTTTTCGAATAACAAAATTATTTTGTTAAATAACAACATGGTGATGTTTTGTAAATGATTACATGTCTCTTATTTAGCACAGTAGTATGATACCCGTGACATATGGATCTTAACAAAGTTCCGCTATACATCCAGCATACTGTATCTCACTTTATTTCACATGAGCTCCAGTGTGGAACCCCACTGCACCCCCTGGTGGATCAATGATCCATTGCAGCTGGCTTCATTATAATTACATTTATCTATCACGGGGGCGGTCTCAAGTCAAGCTGGAGGTTTTCCCTTGAGCGAGGGCAGATCACGTACCAATCACGGCCCTCACGTTTCAAACTGTCTGAAATGAATCGCTACATCTGTATAGCCAATCAGATGTCTCCTTCATTCTAAGCCAATCACATGAGCGCGCCCCCACGAGGGTAAGATTTATTGGGTTCATGACACTTCATATACGCATTTTGCGCTGTCCGGTAAGCTCGCTAAACAGAGGGCGGAGCATCAGGTGATCATGCAGAGCTGCGTGTCTCCGTCAGACTCAGCAGCTGATCTGATCTCTCTCTCGCGTCCGGTTATACTTCACTCGCGTTTATGTCCATATCGATCAGATACAGCTCTCCTGATCGGCCTTTATAGAGAGCACCGATCAAACTATTAAGAGTGAATATCGGCCGATAATGACCGGTGGGGCTCCCCCCCGTTGACAGTTCACTGTCTAGCACTGGCTTCGTAGTGCACTGATCGATTAGGCTAAGCTAACCTGTAGCTGCTCCCTCCACACCCACAACAACTTAATACAGACATAAGTAAAGCAGCTGTATTCGCCATTCAGGAAACACACATTTAAAACGGTTTTGCCGTTTTTGTGTACACAAGTATTCATTAATGGTTCGGAAAATGGCAATTTACTGAGAGTGGAGGTATCCTGAGATTAGCGCCTGCAGGCAGGCTCCACGGACCTGTCAGCTCCGGACTGCGCAAAATACGTACATGAAGCGCTATGTCATGAACACAATAAATCTAACCTCGTGGGGACGCGCTCATGTGATTGGCTTAGAATTGAGGAGACATCTGATTGTCTATAGATAGAAAAAATTACAAGTACGAATCGGGTGACCGGGGGGAGTCTCAAAAAACCCACACACGAATGCACAGCGATCCATGCACAGAAAGCGGTTTGTGTTTGTAGGTTCAGAGGTTTTAAACGGAAAACAAATATTTGACCTGCTCTATTGAAATCAGTCGCATTGACCCGAAGACACATTTTGAGTTGTATACAATGCTGGAAAGAGGATATTCCTAGCTTTATAATGATATCAGGATTGTTTTTGTACTCCAAATATTAAGCAAAATATGTCACATTATATAGTGACTGTCACCGAGTCATCATTTTGAGAAAAAGGCCTTCAAAGTTTTCTCTTCTCTGGAATCCATCAATCTGATTGATTATTAGCGGAGCAAATGATGAAAATACTACGGAGGGAAGATATTTTAGTTTGGATTACTGGTCTGGGGGAAGCTCGCGAGTGTGTGTGTGTATACGTGTGTGTGTTTGCGTATTTTTGCGTTTGTGTGTATTGCGTTTGTTTCCCGGGGAAAACCCTCACGAGAAACACCGGCTGTTGTTATGCCTGCTGTGACGTTAAATTACTCCGTTCTCCGCTTGTAATTATGCCGTTACAAGCTTCAAAGTTGTATTTATCATCTGAATTTGCTGAAACAAGTTTAATATTCTGAAAGCCAAGACTTAGTTTAGTTGAAATCAGATGAAAATAAACTCTAACGGACCCTGCCGTGTTATTTATGATTACTCTACGCTTACATTCATAATGTCAGCCGGAGGGAGGGGGGGGCGGCGCTGCGGAAGAGCAGATTGCCTGTTATCTTCCCTTTACAAGCTTAAAGAATGTATTTATCGTGTGAGTTTGGAAATAAAAGTTTCATATTCTGAAAGCCAAGACTTTGTTTGTTTAAAATCAAACAAAACACCCGAACCCCGAAAAATAGTTTTTTACGCAAATCCACTTTTATTTTGAAATGAGCCATTGCGACTTCCGACTGATTTCGATAGAGCGGGTCACATATGTGAGGATCAAAAATACATATGTAAAACCTGTATTTGGATTTTATTTACATGTATATGAAACGGAACACATTTGTGTGTGCATTGAAAAACACAAGTGTTGATCCAGAAATACAAATGTGAATCCTTTTGCGGATCATGAAATACAAGTGTGAATCCTTCTGTGTGCATGTGTGTATTATGAGACTGTTCTGAGCCCATAGATGTCCACTAGACAAGCAGAGATGCGTGCAAAGACCTGGGTCTCTGAGAGGGGAAAGGACATAATTAATTGGGTGTCGTCAGCGTAGCAGTGGTATGAAAAACCATGCGGGCTAATGACAGATCCGAGCGAGTTTGTGTACAAGGAGAAGAGGAGAGGACCAAGAACAGAGCCCTGAGGGACCCCTGTAGTTAATTAACAAGGGTCGGACACGGACCCTCTCCAGGTTACCCTGCAGGTGCGGTCTTTGAGGTATGAGGTGAGGAGGGAAAGTGCAGAGCCTGAAACTCCAAGTTCTTGGAGAGTGCAAAGGAGGATCTGATGATTCACTGTGTCGAATGCAGCACAGGTCCAGAAGGATGATGACAGAGGAGAGGGAGGCTGCTTTAGCAGTGTGCAGTTCCTCAGAGACAGCAAAGAGGGCAGTTTCTGTAGAGTAACCTGTCTTGAAACCAGACTGGTGCGGATCCAGAAGGTTGTTCTGATGGAGATAACAGGAGAGTTGTTTAAAGACAACGCGTTCAAGCGTTTTAGACAGGAACGGGAGGAGAGAGACAGGCATGTAGTTTATAACATCAGACGGGTTGAGAGTGGGTTTCTTTAGGAGAGGGTTTACTCTTTCCTCCTTAAGACTATATTTGATATCTTATCTTATATTTACATATAAGAATGTAAATACTGAGTTGAGAGAATAGTCAGGGGTGTTTGGGTGATGGGAGACACATCCATGGAATCAGAATTTCAATAATTTACCATTAAATGACGGATATACCTTTCTGTCTGCAAATTAGATATTAATGTGTAATAATAATAATAATAATACATTTAATTTGAATGGCGCTTCTCTTTGTATCTTGTATCTTTGATTTGTCTTTGCCAAGACAAATCTCGAAGCACTTCACAACAAAGGACACTGATACAATTTGAGAGATAACAAATCTAATCAAAAGTTAAAGAATAAATAATACATAACATTTAAAAAAAACACACTCCCGGTGTACCATGAAAACTGTTTATTAGAAAGCTTGCAGAAAGAAGAGGGTTTTAAGATCGGTTTTGAAGACCTCGGTGGAAGGGGCAGATCTCAGCTGATCTGGGAGCGAGTTCCAGAGGCGAGGGGCGAATGAGCAGAAGGCTCGATCTCCCATTGTTCGGAGACGTGTGTGGGGGATGTAAAGAAGAGGAGCGGAGAGAGCGTAGTGTAGAAGTAAAACATGTGAAATAATATAGCAATATCCTTTACAATTATGTAACCTTGGCGCACTGCCACTCCGACATCTAATCACAGAGCTTGAGGACTTTGCTTTGCTTTGTCAAGCAAACAAATGGTGTAGTCCCAAACGATAGCTGAGGATTATGGGTAGTGTATTGTCTTCGGCCATCCTAATCTCAGAAAAAACTATTTGTTTCTCCGAATCGAAGGGGAAAAACACAAAAGCATTGTACACAATTTAAACCACTCAATGTTGTGTAATTAACAAGGATAAACTGATGTTTTTAGTTGATAAGTACTGCAGATATTACTTTAAAATAATTTGACATTGAGGAGAATACTTCCGGTTTTACTATGAAAACTTTGAGACCGGAAATACTGTCATCTCACACAGGCTCCGCCCTCTACTGGACTCTATGGGTACTACTCTCATCAATGGTACACGAGCGTTCACAGCATAGACTGTAAATATATATATTTTGCAGGGGCTCAGGAGACAGCGCCCAGTGGTGCATGTCTCCACCCCGCAATGGGAACTTCCATAAAATAATGGTGCTCGAGGCTTACAGAACCGTTGAGCATCTGGAGCTCTCCTCTCTGTAGTCGCTATCGTTCCCAAGAACCTAAGGAGTTATTCCAGGTCAAGGGTTATACAGCTAGACGGCTTTAGTTGTCCACCAATGCACGGCGGCGTCTTGTTCTACGCCAGGCCCGTTCATGAGGTAAGTATCTCTTAGACATGTCTGGCTCCTTTTTCATCGTCGGTGCTTGCTGGGGCAACAAAGGACTGGTGAAAGGAGGAGGGCTGTGGGTCAGTAAGCTGTATCTGACCCCCTTGGACATAATGCACTGACGTTGTCCCATGCTCCTTAGGGACCTGGGAAACGTGGTGCGCAGTAAGCCCCATACAGGGCTGGAGGACCGCCTGCTTATGGGCGGACGGGGAGAGCCTTCCCCACTACGATCCATGCACACTCTACACAAGGTAAGTGTGTGTGAGTGTGGGGGACATGGTGCACTTACGTTCTCCCCATGCTCCATTTATCCATCGCCTGTGTGAGATAGAACAGGGGTTACGTATTGTAACCCTAGTTCTATAAGCACAGTCGGAGCCCTCTACCTAGGGGCCCTGTCTTTCCTATGCCGCTAGCTGAAGAGGGTGTATGATGATAGTCAGGAGGTGTAGCTGCCTTATATGCAGGTAGGCTCGCCCTGCATGGCCGGCTATGTTTATACAACTTCAGTGTGTGAACGCTCTCGTATCATTGATGAGAGTAGTAGAGGGCTCCGCCTGTGCTTATGGAACTAGGGTTACAATCAAGCGGCAAACTCTGTGGAAGAGCCGGGACGCCAATACGGAAGTGGCACACACTGCAGTTCATATATTGGCCGATAGGGACTGACTGCAGAAAGGAGCAATTTCCATAGACCCCCATGTTAAAATGCCCAACTTTACAGCAGAAAAAAACATGTTTCTACCCATGGATGCAATAAATATTATTATGAATATAATTAGATTCCACCTTCATGATTATGGATCTGTGAGTGAATTGTTTTCTAACACGACCCTGTTATTTATATTAGGTCTTAAAGTTTTTGCATAAATTAGGGCGTGGTCACATTGAGTGACGGCTCTGTGAAGTGACTGTTGCTGCTAGCTTCTTTTCTCTGCTAGCTGCTCCGTGAAGCTACAGGCAGGCACTCTGCCTGTTCAGCTCATCCAGGGAACCGGCTTGCCCCCGGCCGCGTTTGTGTGTTCTTCATGCTTATATTTCGGACTATTGTGACTTGCTCTGCGGTTGAAACAGATGGTGCATGAATGCGGTTTTGCGGTAAGTGAAATTTGAGTACTTATTTATGTGTTAATGATTTTAATCAGCTACGTAATTAATGTTACGGCTTGGGTTAGCGTGTAAGATAGTGGTAGCTACATCGGTGCTAACGATGCTAATAGTAGCCTCCAAGTTAAAATCATAGACTATATATAAACGTTAAAACGAAATAGACAAGTGTTAAGTGGGCTAATACTGTACAACAAATGGCTTCTGTTTGAGATTGATAAAATAAGGTCATCCTTTCAACTTAAAGAGATGATTATTATTTAGGTAGGAACTATATGCATCAGTAAGGTTAATTTAAATTGGCTATGCTCAAGTATGTAGACAACTATTTTAAGATGAGTACTTAGATATTACAATATGGTTGGTTGAGCTGGAGTTCATTATTGAGCTTACACGTTAACATCACAGTCATCTGAAGAACGAACCCAAACCTTGTTGTTTTTATTAATTGCATTACCAAATGGGTATCAAATAAACAGCAAGCATTGGTAACACAACTTCCAAAGTTATAATAAAATAGAAAGGACCCTGACACGGACAATACACAATCCAACATGTTCAACAGAAGATAATCAGTTATATTGTTTGTACACATGTTACTTTACATATATATCTGTTTGTTTAAGGTGTCCAGGTGATGCAGACAGGCTGGACCAGAGAGTGAGAGACAGAACTGGACTCCTCACAGCAGTGAACTTCAGCACAGGTACAAATACTATTTGTTTCATACTGTACAAATAATCAAGAAAGATATTGGTTTAAATAAATGAAGTATTGACTTTAATACACTGATAGACATTCCATTAAACAATACTAGATCACCTACACACCAGTGAAGTTGAGGGTTTTTTCTATGCAAAAAGTTACATTTAGATGTTAACAGGCAATATGATTTTGTCAGCTTTATAATTGAATGTATTGAAGGCTAAGATATTTAACACATAGTGGAACTACTACTATTTATCTCTCAATATTGTCTGTAAAAAACGTGGTAAAAGTTATTCTTTCAGTGAGACAACAGAGCAAGCTTCTACAGTTGCACTAAGTTTTGATAACAGTTAAATATTATTTTGATAATAACATATATTTCAATGTTGATGAACTTCATACTTTTCATTCATAATATGATTGTCTTTGTAGCTCACTGTTGAAATAAAAAAAAAACATTACAATTACAAAATAATTATATCTACAGCCCCTAAACACACAAACACACCGCTTTCATAAACAACACACTTGTTCTGCAATAATATGTTTTATGTTTCCTGTAATTTTTGTTGGGAAAGGACATGCCTGAAAGACACAACATTTTCTCCTTCTCTGAGGGTCAAGAAGAACATCCAAGAGGAACATTAAAAGCTGATGTTATGACATTTTAAGACCAGTACACTAAGAAACTACTTTTATTGTAAAAACAGTCAGCTGATCGAATGCACCTATTTCCACATCTACTCCATCCGCTGATTATTTCTATTTGCCTCGCTTTATGAGCTTCACATCACTTGTGCCTTGGACTGCAGAGTTTGCAACATCACAAATAAATGGGGCCAATCTTCAGTCAGATGTGAATGTGTAATCTAACATTTTCAGTAAGAATAATGGACGAAAGTAGTGCAAATACAATTTATTGAAATGTGAACCAAAACTTAATCAAACATGTTTTAAATAAAAAGCACATATGGACAGAAGGTGTAAACCTATTAAATGTATAAGTAAACACATTTAGTCAAATAAAGTGACAGACTCGGCCAGTGCAGTTGGTATCAGCTTTGCCCAGCATGGGCTCCTCCATCAGACCAGGTCCTCCTTGCAGAGGAAAGACCCTCAGTCTTCTCCGGGCCAAACAAACAGACAGGACGTCCATCACACGGAGGTTTCTCCCTGAAGTCTCTGCAGCTTTCTGGACACCACGCTGTCTCAATCTGTCCACACTGAATATGAGAGGGGGAAAATGAAAATAACAAAATGCTTTAGACAATAAGAAACATAAAGTTGACTGTTGAGTTGCTCAATTTTTTAGATTGTCAATACTATTACTGTATAACTAATATATCAGGTTAAGAGGCACATTCAAATAAAGATTGGTCTTTAAATACATTTTGTCTTTTGAATTGTTTGTCTAAAGTCAAGGATCTACACTCTAAAAACTAAAACGATGATGTACTCAATTTTATTGGTGAAACAAATTACACTTAAAAATATTGAGTAAATCTTAAAGCTGTGAAATCATTTAAATGTACCTTATGAATTGAGTAAATGTAAGTAAAAAAAATCAAGTAGGTCTAAATAACTACATTTAGTACCATAACATAAAAAAATTGAGTAAATATAATTAAAATCCTAAGTCAATGGAATAGTAACCCTAAGTCAAAACCACTGAAAAAAATGTGTAGATATCACTTAAATGCTAGGGAGATGTAACTTTAAAAGGAGACTATTATTTAACAAAAAAAATGTGTGAAATGTACTCAATTTTCTTAACTACATTTCGTTAAAACTAGTCTATTAATTATATAAATATAGTTACATTTACTTATTTTTTTTAATGTATTTACCCTTTACTCCAGGAGTGCTTTACCTGAGGTCAATACTTATAATAAAACATAAAGCAATTGTACACATTGACATTTTAATTACACATTTATTGTTCAAATTTGACCAGTATAAAACATGACATTAAGTCTCAACCTGGTTTACTTTGCACATTACATTTGTAACAATTAGGGGCTGTTCTTGACACAATAAAATCCTTGTGTTTACCAGAGATATCTATGAGTGGCCATTATTCAGAAATACCGTTCACATGTGAAGCACTCTCTCACACAACTGAAACCAAAATCATTTACACACACACACACACACACACACACACACACACACACACACACACACACACACACACACACACACACACACACACACACACACACACACACACACACACACACACACACACACACACACACACAGCTTAACTGAGGCCGAGGCGTTGTTAAACAATATCCTAGCCTCAACACCATGGGGTCAGCTATCGTCCCTCTTCCTGTCCCGCGGCGGGCAACGGCCCACTACAGCTCTCCTTAGGAGAGACTGTGTACCCTGAGGCCAGGATATTATTTAACAACGCTGCTGCCTCAGTTAAGCTTTGTGCATGCTGCTGAGCAGACATGCTGGAACAATCGCAAATGGACCAAATATAGTTTTTGGCTTTTCTGAAATTGACTTCCGTTTCAACTGAAATCCCTCTCAAACATACCAAAATCGCTTTTCATGTGTATATGATAGCGTTTAATTTGTGTATAAGAGATTGTTTCGTGTGTGTGTGTGTGTGTGTGTGTGTGTGTGTGTGTGTGTGTGTGTGTGTCACATGTGTATATGAGAGATTTTTTCATATATTTGTAAATGATTTTGGTTTCAGTTGTGTGTGTGAGAGTGCTTCACATGTGTATGTGAACGGTATTTCTGAATAATACCGTTACAGTTACATCTATCTAGCATTTAAGTGATATCTACACATTTCTTTCAGTGGTTTTGACTTACTGTAGGGTCACTATTGCATTGACTTAGGATTTTAATTATATTTACTCAATTGTATATGTCAGGGGTCGGCAACCCCTGGCACGCGGCACCGTAACCAGTGGCACACTAGGAATAAGTGGAATAAGAGTGCAACATATTTAAATAGTATTTTCGGATCCTGAACGACACCCCCGCCAGAGCGCGTCTCCCCGTTACCTGCAGAAGGAAGCCATGCACGCAACGCAGCCCCGCTCTCCTTGAATCCAGGTGACTTTCTGCCGCTTTCCTCCGTGGTGCAGTGCTGATCGTTTCACCACGGAGGAAAGCACTTCACTAATTGCAGTACCCATAAGGAGCTGTACAAATGCCGCAGTTTTTGCGTGGCTGTGTATTTAGTTGAAAGCCCAGTGGCGATCTGCTCATCTCTCATCGAAATAATATGCTACAAAGGGGCGGACTGGCCATCTGTGTGTTGAACTTTCCTGTCGGCTCCCAGACCGTGGTCGAGGAGGGCAGAAGCAACAAGCTTCAGGTTCAATAACCCACTTTAGCTTAAATGACTGGAGAGAGGCGAGCTCTTCTTGGGAGGACGTTGCATTTATTTAGCTGTTCTTCTGTTTCACAAAATACATCACAGACCTCTGTTTTTCTGCTGCCTCGTTTCACTTCCAGAAACATACACACGTTCCCTCACTGTCGCTCTACCATCCACAAACACACATGCACAAGCCACACCCCTCTCTCTCTCTCTCTTAAAGGGACAGCGATCTCATCTCACTCTGCATGACCCTAATATCATAACATGTGTGCTCTGGAGAATCACAGAACGGACGATCGTCCTTATTATTATCCCGTTTAAACCAACTATTGAAATGTGTTTGTTAAATTCGGCATCATAAGTTGCGTTGACAGGTCCACTGCTTCCCCGCAGCGACGCTCCCCCCGCCCTCCTGCTGATACTTGACGAGCGTTAAGCTCCTCAACCCCCCCCCCCCGTTGATAATTCTCGATCGTTGGCACGCTGATAACACATTTTTTTTTAAATGGCACTTCATATCAAAAAGGTTGCCGACCCCTGGTATATGTTATGGTACTTTTTACATACTTGATTTTTTTACTTACATTTACTCAATTCATAAAGGTACATTTAAATGATTTCACAGCTTTAAGATTTACTCAATATTTTTAAGTGTAAAAATTTTTCACCAATACAATTGAGAACATCATCGTTTTAGTTTTTTAGAGTGCATATCGGCAAGACAACAGCTGCTGGGCCGCGGATAGTCAGACGTTATCTGAAATCACTCGCATGATACAGTAATCACCCAAATAAACTAACAGCCACCTTACACAAACAATGTGCATTTATCTTTATATTATCCATACTTTCGCCGCGAGACTGTTGAGCCGTTATTCCGGCATGGCGGGACATGCAGACAGACATATTCGCCGGCGCCGTTGTGTTACACGTCAGGCCGGCATACCATCTAATATCATCACACACTGGGGCAGCATTATGCGTGCATTGTCTGGTTAAGTATTACAAAGTAGACGTAATGGCGGATCTTCTTTACTACAGCATTTCTGAATAACAGTGTAAAAGGGGCTTAAAATAAACAGCTAACTATGCTACACAGCTGGTTGGTTAGGTACTTGAAACAACATCTGCGGACAAAGCAGGTGCTAATGTTTCTACTTTTTACTCGAGTAAAACGTTAGCTTCACTTCACCTGGTTGACTGTCCACCATGCGTGTGTAGAAGCGGACAGAGAAACTAGCTAGACTTACGACAGCATGCTGCAAGTGTGACAGTATTTAGATAATTACACGCTATAAAGTTGTATATGCACAAAGACAGGGTCAATATTTCATTAACTTTTGCTAGCTGGCTACTTACCAGGATTTTCAGGGAGTTTTCCTGGTGCTTCTCGTCGTGGTGTTTTCCTTGCTTGTTTTCCACATGACATGTGGCGCAGATTTCCCATGAGTACACTGTATTTGCGCGCGATTGTTAATGGGGTCCACTCATGACGTTTAGTGTAATTTACTCAATGTCTTAAGTTGTTGTTAAAGATGAAGAATATTGATTTGGAATGAGTAATAATTGCTGTTCCTGAAACTGATCAGTATAATTAGCCAATTCTCAAATATTTTGACTGAAATTTACCAAATATATTAAGGATATCTTAAATATATAATTTGTTAGTCAAATACTCATTTATTTTCGTGTAATCAACTTAAATAATACTAATAATTTAACACAAAATTAACTGTTGGATTTTTAAGCATTTATTTTGGTATGTCCAACTCAAACAATTACTTTGGTGATATTTAGAGATTTTATTAAGGTAATATAGCTTTTTATTATTGTGATATCTACAAAGCCACTGATTTAGTTTTTAGAGTGTAGAACTACTTAGTTTTAATGATACAGTCTGGTTATTATGCTGTTTGGAGGAGGCCTCACAGGTAAGAGCACTAACTAGCTACCATCCCATGTACCTAAGCTTGACTTAAATGTATTAAACATATAATTAAGTGATATCAAAATATAAATAACTAATGTCATGCAAACATATTAATATTTGCTTGATTCCAGTGTTGAATTTAGCACAATTGCATACAAACGTTAAGGGATTTTAAGATTCTGAAGTATTATGCTAAAAACTCAATAACTTAGATTATTATTTATAGTTTTGCTGAATAGTTTCATGTCCGCTTACCTTAGAAACGTAAAATGCCACGGCAGTGTGCAGATGGGGAGCATGTTAGCTTAGCTTTGTAGCTTCAGCTAGCTCTGGAACTTTCAGCTCGGTGGCAGCAGGTCCCGCCTCGGCTCCGCCTCTTTGCCCTTATTTGGGGCAGACTGGAG
This sequence comes from Notothenia rossii, assembly GCF_949606895.1. NCBI lineage: Eukaryota > Metazoa > Chordata > Actinopteri > Perciformes > Nototheniidae > Notothenia > Notothenia rossii. The sequence goes on along the minus strand of NC_136905.1, from coordinate 57,885,744 downwards.
AAGGCGGGAGTTGAACTCTGACGTCAATGTTGAGCCGTTAGTGGCCGACTCCGCCTACTAAGGGCTTCTCGGCAACTCTGCAGAATCTTATGGGTGACGTCACGGACCCTACGTCCATTTATATATACAGTCTATGGTTACAATACGTAACCCCCCGTTTTCACCCCAAGCTGTTGCCTGGCAACGCAATTCTGTTGATAGTTATGGCTGATAAGGCTTATTACTTATTGGCTTATTACTTATTACTGTTTTTATATTTTAAACCCCAAACAGATGGAAAAACCCCACAGCAACATACAAAAGATGGTCATAACATGACCCGGCGCCCTAGTTAATGGACAAATTAATTTAATTACATAATATTATTAATGACTTTATTTTGAAATTCAATTCCTGATAGACGGCAAAAAAGCCAGAGGTTATAGAATTAAACAAATAAATAAAAACAAGGATAATTGTGTGTTATTGTTGAGTTAATAACAAATTAGAACGAACAAAACATTTAAAAAAGACTTCAGTATTCTGAGCCCCATTTATTTTCCTCACGGACGGCAAAAAAAGTCATACATTATACAATTTAAAATAAAAAACAATAATCTTGGCTTGATATTGAGTAAGATAATGTTTTTATGAACCACACAGCTTCCGCTATTCCAAAACCGGACCGGACAAAAAGACGTGGTGCAGGCACGAAACTTACTTCCAATAGAAATACATTGCTTTTAAAATCGTTCTGTGTGATACGAAAAAAAAGGGAAAATCGTGTTGGTGAACATGAATCAATAGATTACATTTCGTGACTATAACATGAAATGCCGTGAGACTGGATTGGGCGAATACAGTCGCAGTTCAGAGACCAGACCACTGCTCTGACGCCTTTAAAGCAACTTCGAGATTTTAACAGCGTGTGGGGCACAAAGGCCATGGCGGCCGTAGGAAGTACAATTATTTTCGGAGCAACGACGGCCATGGCCGTCACGGCCGCCGCAAAATTCCTACCCTGCTGCTAAGTTACATCCCACCTAATAACAACCTTTAGCAACCTTTGTGCAGCCATGCCACTGTACTTATTTTCAGAAAAATTCAAAAATCCAATCAAAAAATTACTCTTTAAGTTGATGGAACACGTTTGAGGCTGACTTCAGGGTCAGCCTACAAAAAAACCTCAACCCTGCACCACTCCATTCATACCTTGGTATTGTCAGAGCACTTGGTCTTTTTAGCATGGGAATTTGTTTTTGAAATAACGGGCTTTGGGAAAAATTGGCTTTTTGATCCAATGTAATTTAGTCCTCTGAATAATTGGCCATTGGACCAATGTATAGGCACCTTCTCATCCACCTTATTTCCAACTGCAGCAGAAAGCTGGCCTTAGCAAAAAAATCACCAAACAGCAGACGGACATTAACTAGCTGTTGAACATAGCAGAGCATTTAAACGCAAACAAAAACTAAACAAGCTATAAGAAGCGTGAATGAATAAATTCAAGTCTGATAATGAATGCTTATGTAGCTGTATATTTGCGGAATCTGTCAACAAGCAACTAACATGTTCGCCATTAACATCATCATTTGTCAATATTGTTTTTATAGTTTATCCCCCTGACCCCAAAAATCAATTAATACTGATTTAAGGTAAATAATGTGTGTATAGCATATCTGAAAGGTAGCCAAACCTTGTAAAAGCTGGTTGTTATTTCCAATGTTTTCTCTGTCGAAAGTTATTGTGTGCTGTTTAGAGGAGGAAAGAATGAATACAAAAGAAGAGAGAAACATGAAAAGGTCTAATTGATATAAGGAGAGAAGTCAAGAGGTCAAGTAAGAAAAGAGGAAAGATACTGGAGAAAAGGACATGCAAAAATAATACAGAAAAAATACAGGGAACATTTTTAAAGGCTGGAGAGCAATTAAGGAGGAGAAAAAAAAGGAATGAGACAAACAGGAAAAGACTAAAGAAGGGAATGAAATGAGAGAAAGGAACAGAAAGGTATCAGTATAACTCTAGTCATGAGTAACTGCCCTGTGCTGCTGGGCAGTGAAGCTGCGGTACATGATTAAATTCAGGGCACACACACACACACACACACACACACACACACACACACACACACACACACACACCCCCCCCCCCCCCCCACACACACACACACACACACACACACACACACACACACACACACACACACACACACACACACACACACACACACACACCACTATTTAATCAGGTTGCCTCAATACAAGCATCAGAATAATTGTCCAATAGTAAATACACCCAAACTGGCTTAACCTTCACCCAAAAAGGACACACACACACACACACACACACACACACACACACACACACACACACACACACACACACACACACACACACACACACACACACACACACACACACACGCAGTAGATGTTTCACCTCAGTAAACCTTTTCTCACACTTTTTTATATAGAGTTAAAAACAACCAATATCTAAAATAGGATCACAAAATATGTGCTTAATACTGGATATTAAGTACATGTCAGCCCTAACCCTTAACTTGTAAACATTTGGGATAATGCAAGGGACTCACACATAATAAACAGGGCAAGGAAGCAGATAGGATTGGTTGATAGTGATCACAAAGACACGGTCAAAGAAACCGCATGTTAGAGCCAAGCCATTAAAACTGGACCAGACAACACAGTAAAGCAGCCTCATGCTCTCCTGACATGTAATTTTTAAATGTATTATTTTAGCAGCATGTTTATCTCTTCCAATTCTTTCTCATTTCCAGAAATGTATACCCTCAGGCTCCAAGTGATGGTATGTTGTTTTGTAACCATAAAGCCACCACGATATATAAAGCTAACGTTTTTGCTAACTAGCATGCAGAGGCTAGCTAGCATGCAAAGGCTAACAGGCAGAGGTACAGTAGTCTTCCTACTAGGGCTGTCCTTGACAAAATATGTTTCTAGTCATGAATTAAGGCCATTAGTCGACTAATCGTGAATGTACTCCAGGTGGAACTAAAGTCTGATTTAATACTTGATTATATTTCACATCATTCATCCAGATCTGTAAAGTAACTAAAGGTGTTAAATATATGTAGTGGAGTAAAAGTAGGCTACACCATTTACCAGTGGCGAACCTTTAGGGCCTTCAAGGTATTCAGAGAATACCCTGATAACTCAGATAAAAAAAAGACATTTATCGATTTAATTATATAAATACAATTTCATAAAATGTAAATACATTTTATAAATGAGAATCGTATCTGTATTGTTGATCTGTAATAAACAGTGTTACGTTGATTTGTTTGTCCTTCTCGGACCTCGCACTACCTATTTTAGAAAAGAAATGCAACCAATCAGATCTGTGTCTGCGTCTGTGGGTATTCTGTATCCTTGATAGAAGGCCCTGGTTGTTGAACTGAATGAGACCGAACACTCTTGACAGTTTGATCAACCAATCATATATTGATTTGTAGCCAATGGGCGTATTCTTTCGGAGTTTCCCATGGTACAGGGTATGCTAGAAGGCCCGTTAGTTCTGACAGGTGCGAGGCACAGGATATAGATGAGACGTAACAATTCATTTTCCGTTTTATTCGTTTTAACATTGACATGGCAAGAAGAATGTTGTTGCGGAATTATTGTCGGTTCCTTTTTCAAGACGACAATTCACTGAAAAGACGGACATTGTAAGAAAAGGGCGCCCAACGCCTGCAAATCTGGAGCTGAATCAAGTTGCTAAAGGCTATGTTCGCCATTTCCAGGCTAGCAACTGGGAAAGATACCCCATACTGCTTGGAGTGCTTGCTTTTTGGGACCGAAAAGGGGGCATGGAATTGGAAAGGCTACGATAATCTGAGCTGTTTAACCAAGGCTGCACAAAAACACCAAAACACAGCAGGGCATCTTAAGGCAACGGTCACCATGAAGACTTTTGGAGACACAAGGATTGATCTACAGCTGGAGAAACAGAGACGTAGAGAAACGATCATTCACAACGAAAAGGTGAACAAAAATCGGGAGATTTTGAAACGTCTGATCCACTGTGTGATTTTCCTCGGGAAACAGGAGTTACCTTTCAGGGGCCATGATGAGAGCAGAGAATCAGCCAATCGAGGTAATTACCTGGAGCTGCTTACATTCATAGCAGAATATGATCCAGACTTGCACTACCATTTGTCCACTTCGAAGGTGTTCATTGGAATCTCGAGTCAAATACAGAACGACTTGATAAGTGCTGTGGCCGAAGTGATGGGTGAGACCATCAAAGAAAAAATAAGTAAAGCACCCTTCGTAGCTTTAATGCTGGATGAAACAACAGATGTCAGCAATACTGCACAGTTATCGTTTGTTCTTCGGTTTGTAACAGACAGTGGCATAAAAGAGAGGTTCGTTAAATTTGAGGATGTGACAGGGAAGAAACGGGCAGAGGACGTAGCAGCCATGGCCCTCGGTTTCTTGGAGGAACATGGATGCATGGACACACTTGTAGCCCAGTGTTATGACGGTGCTGTCGTTATGTCATCGGGGCTGAACGGAGTCCAAGCCAAGGTCAAGGAAAAGATCCCACAGGCACTTTTCATACACTGTTATGCACATGCCGTTAATTTGGTTTTATCTCAAGGTGTATTTAAAATTAAAGAATGCAGAATTTTCTTCTCATACCTTTCTGGCCTGGCTGCGTTCTTTTCTAGATCATAGTTGAACACCACAAGGAATTTGATGATGCTGCCATTCTCAGTGCTGATGGCTACCTATGAAACCTGGGCAACTTTGAATTTGGCTTTTTCCTTTAAACTTTTAACGAGATATTTGCGCATGCAGATGTGCTCTTCGACATCTTACAGAACAAGTCATTCGAAATGCAGTTTTGTCTGACAAGGGTGGAAGAGTTTTGCATTTGCATTGAAGGGCAGAGGGATCGTTTTGATCAAATATATGATGAGACTGTGCAGGACACCGGCCTGCCAACTGGACGGAGAGCCCACGGAGATTCTCGCTCACATTACAAGAAGCGGCACAATGGCATTCTTGAGAACATTTTAAATCAGGTGCAAAATCGGTTTAAAGATCACAAAAAACTGTCATTCCTTTCTCTTCTGGACCCTCAACAGTTCAGCAACTTCCCTGAAACTGCATTCGCAAGCCTCACAGAGAGCTACGGGCCGCACTTTGACTTGCCTCGGCTGAAAACCGAACTGTCTGTGATGTATTGTATGACAGATTTTCAGGGAAAGAACCCATCTGACCTCCTTTTCTTTTTCCAACGAAAATAACTTTGTGACAGCATGCATCAGCTATATGCACTGATACAGATGTAGCGATTCATTTCAGACAGTTTGAAACGCGAGGGCCGTGATTGGTACGTGATCTGCCCTCGCTCAAGGGAAAACCTCCAGCTTGACTTGAGACCGCCCCCGTGATAGATAAATGTAATTATAATGAAGCCAGCTGCAATGGATCATTGATCCACCAGGGGGTGCAGTGGGGTTCCACACTGGAGCTCATGTGAAATAAAGTGAGATACAGTATGCTGGATGTACAGCGGAACTTTGTTAAGATCCATATGTCACGGATATCATACTACTGTGCTAAATAAGAGACATGTAATCATTTACAAAACATCACCATGTTGTTATTTAACAAAATAATTTTGTTATTCGAAAAAAACGAACGGGAGGAAATGCAGCCCGGCTCTCGATTTTTAATCCTAATTTAATCATCATCTTCACCACGATCATTTATGTTTGTGTTCGCCGAATTGACATGAAATCACTGACACATATGAATATACTGTATTCAACTTCATTAAAACTTTATTAACGTGCCTAAACTCAGTAATTCACCAAAAATATGTATATTTTAATGGAGTTTCGTCGGTCGATCAGGATCCTAAAATGTAGCGGAGGAATCCTCATCTGGATGAAGGGTGTTATTTTCCCCATAAAGAACAAGTCGCTGCAAATTATCCCGCTTATTACATGGCCACATTCTCAACAAAGTAACGACATGACTCCCAATATTAATTGAAATGCTTTTATGGATTTAGAAAATGTTTTTATTGAGTTAAAAAATAGTTGTATGTATTGATTTAAATTCACATGCATCCGCTAAGGAAAATAGTCCGTTGTTACAGTTTTTTAAACAGTCTGAATGAAACAGCAGCTCTCAGCTGTGTATTTACACAACTAATGGCCCATCAACCACAGCTCTCTCCCCCCTCCCCCCATGATCTTTCTTCTCCAGCAGCTAAATTAACAGTAGGTTACTCTGAGTGAACATAGACTGTATGTGACAAGCTTACAGTTAGTGACGTAACAACACCATAAAAGCTGGTGGGTTGAAAGCAATACGGGAGGTAAAAATAACTACAATAATTGTGACTTATTTATTGTGGCTTTTATGTTTTTAGGTATAAAATGTTATGTAATTCAGGCTTATAGTTCACCCTTCTCTAAAAGCCTTCAACAATGACAATATTCATAGTAATTTAATAAATCCTTCCAACACACATTGTAAAAAATAGCCTACTGTAAGTTAAGAAATCATTTCAATATGTATATCTTCTGATGTAACAACAATAACATTATAACTTTTAGCTTTGAGTATTACTGACCTGAGATGTTTTTATTACATGAATTAAGGTGACTGAGGCTTTTTAACATATAGGGATGCAAACTCATCAGGTATGAAAAAGGTGACAAGGATCCGAGCCCCCGGCTCCCCCACCCCACGGAATGACAGAGGATTTTAGCAGTCAGAACAACTAAAGCAGCAGTGTTAATAATAACAGAAACGCCAAAGAGTCACATCTAATAGAAATATATAAAAGCATTTATTTTAAATTGTGGAGCAGTCAGTTTATAATTTTGGCAGCACTGTTGAGCATTTTGAAAATATATTTTCATGCCTCTGTGCAAGGCTTAAGTCTTTTTATCTTTATAGCCACATGGTGTAAAGTAACTAAGTTCATAAACTCAACAAGTACTATACTTGGGCACAATTTTGAGATACTTGTACTTTATTTAAGTATTTCAATGTTTTGCTACTTTGTTCTTCTACTCCACTACAGTTCAGAGGTACATGGTGTACTTTGACTCCACTACATGTATTTAATACCTTTAGTTACTTCACAGATCTGGATTAATTAAGTGAAATATAATCAAGTGTTAAATCAGACTTTAGTTCCACCTGGAGTAAATCCACAAGCTACCCTGCAGTATACAAAGTCATTCAAACTAGCTGCACCTTTAGCGGCTTTGAGAACACTTTCATGATCAATCATTATAAAACTTATCATATCTATTATTCTGAAATAGACCAATCTGCACAATGACTACTTTTACTGTCGCTACTTTCACTATATTTTGATGATAATACTTTTCTACTTTTACTTGAGGAACATTTTGAATGCAGGACTTTTACTGTAACAGAGTATTCCTACACTCTGGGACTATTACTTTTAGTCAAGTACAAGATCTGAGTACTTCTACTTTTACTCAAGTACAAGACCTGAGTACTTCTACTTTTACTCAAGTACAAGATCTGAGTACTTCTACTTTTACTCAAGTACAATATATATACTCATACCACCTCTGTTTATAGCCTATGAAAAAAACTATTAGAAATAGAAGGCTAAAGCTAACGTTAGCAGATAGTGACAATGTATGCTAGCTAGCTAGCTCAACGATTCCTTAAATAATATTGCCACAGAAAAACTATAGGTTACTTACGTAACCCCAGTTCTCAGAGTAACATGAAGTGAGATGTCTCACTATGGGATGCGCCTCAACGCATATGCACCAGAAGCATCAATCTCATTACGCCAATCCTGATTGGCTGGTGATCTTGACGCCAACGTCAGGGAATCCACCAACCCTATAAGTAGCTTGCCCCACGACGCAGGCGTCATTCAAAATAAGCACCTCTTCTCGCTTCGCCTCAGCAAGAAGGGCCGTCAGGTGAGACATCTCACTTCATGTTACTCTGAGAACTGGGGTTACGTAAGTAACCTATAGTTCTCATTCATAACACTCCGTTCGATGTCTCACTATGGGATATTGAGACTCCCGCATTGCCAGACATGCTTATCTCGAAAATCACCAACACAAAAACAGAACTTAACAGGTAGAACCCTGTCCCAATACGGGGCCCAGCACTGCGCGGGCCACACTTGGAGCAGAAACATCTAGCCTGTAAAAGCGGACAAAAGTGAGCGGCGAGGACCAGCTCGCTGCTGCACAAATGTCTTGAATGGAAACACCCTTGAACAAAGCCCAGGATGTAGCCAATCCACGAGTAGAATGAGCGCGCAGGCCCGTTGGTGCCTGCAAACCCTGACTCGTATAAGCCAGAGCAATCGTCTCCACAATCCAGTGGGAGAGCCGTTGCCTGGTAACGGGCTTGCCCTTATGAGGGTTAGCCCAAGATACAAAGAGTTGGTCATTGCACCGAAACTCTTTCGACCTGTCCATATAAGTGCGCAAAGCACGAACCGGGCAAAGCAAATTCGGCCGCTGTTCCCCAGAGGAACCTAGCGGTGAAGGAAATGCCTCAAGGTCAATGGGAGTGCATGAGCCAACCACCTTAGGCACAAAGGCCGGGTTGGGCTTCAGCAATACTCTCGTTTGCCCCGGGGCAAACTGAGTACACGAAGGATGCACAGAGAGCGCGTGAATATCACTGACTCGTTTGGCAGATGCCAGAGCCAGTAACAACACTGTCTTCAGTGACAGGTGCTTCATGTCAGCGTCTTCCAGGGGTTCAAATGGAGCTCGAGCGAGCCCATCTAAAACCACTGTCAAGTCCCACAGGGGCACCAATGACCTGGAAACGGGGAGGAGCCGGCGAGCCCCTTTCATAAAACGGCAGACCAAGGGATGTTGACTAGCCATCTTTCCCCCAAAGCCCACATGGCATGCGGCAATAGCAGCCAGGTACACTTTGATCGTGGAGAAAGCTCTGTGTTTATCAATCAGATCCTGTAGAAATGATAGAATCACACCGACAGGGCATTGAAAAGAGATGTGTTTCTTTTGAAGACACCACTCCTCAAACACCCTCCACTTACAGTCATAGAGAGACCTGGTGGAGGAAGCCCTTGCACTCTGAATAGTGTTTATCACTTCCTGAGGGAGCCCCACTGTACTCAGGTTATACCACTCACGGGCCAGGCCCATAGCGCCAGGTGCTCTGGGTGTGGGTGAAAAATCATCCCCCCCGCCTGAGATAGTATGTCCCTGTGTAGCGGGAGCTGCCACGGCTGTCCGCACAGCAGCTGATATATCTCCGCCAGCCAGTACATTGCAGGCCAGTGTGGAGCTATCAGGATCAGTGTGTGGCGTTGTTCTCTCACTCTGGCCAGAGTTGGAGGTATTAGAGCCAGGGGTGGGAACGCGTACAGAAGGGCCGGGGGCCAAACGTGCGCGAGCGCGTCCACGCCTAACGGTGCATTTAGATCGCGCATTGAAAAGAACAGCTGACATTGAGCATTTTCTTTTGATGCGAACAGATCTACCACGGCCCGGCCGTAACGCACCCACAGCTGACTCACAATCGTTGGATGTAGAGTCCAGTCTGCGTACAGTGGTGCACCTCTGGACAGCAGATCTGCCCCGAGGTTCATCACTCCCGGTACGTGTGTCGCTCTCAGAGAGAGGAGACGTCCGCAGCTCCATAAGATCAGTTTGCGTGCCAGCATGTGTAACTGTAGAGAACGCAAACCCCCTTGGCGGTTTATATACGATATCGTGGTCGTGTTGTCTGTCCTCACGAGGACATGATGTCCCCTGAGAGAAGGCAGAAAGCGTCTTAGGGTGAGAAACACCGCTAAGAGCTCCAGATAATTTATGTGTGACCGTTGGAGGTCTCTGCTCCAGAGACCCCTCACAGGTCGACCTTCGTATATGCCCCCCCAGCCCGTCAGACATGCGTCCGTGGTGACCACCTTCCGCGATAAGACAGCACCCATAGGCACGCCTCGCACCAGGAAAGTCGGGTGCAGCCAGTGGCGTAGCGCCGTTACGCAGTGCACAGTGACCATCACTCTCCGCGCGCCATGACGCGCGGGGTTTAGTCTGAGGGCAGCTACCCAGCGCTGAAATTCCCTCATGTGTAAGCGGCCCAGACGTACTACTAGGATGGCTGACGCCATGAGCCCCAGTAACCGCAGACACGATCTGAAGAGAACATATTTGCGTGGCTGGAAACGAGCGAGGCAAGCCCTGAAGGCTCTCACTCTCTCCGCTGACAGGCGGGCTGTGAAGGACACCGAGCTCAGGCGTAAGCCCAGGAAGAGCACCGACTGGGCTGGGGACAACATGCTCTTTTCTGTGTTTATTACAAAACCCAGGTCGAGCAGGTGTTTCATGAGGATATTTGTCTGCATAATAGCCTCCTGCTCCGACTGTGCCAGAAGGAGCCAGTCGTCTAAATAGGTTGCCAGGCGAATCCCCTGTTGTCTTAACGGGGCTATCGCTGCCTCCGTACATTGCACAAACACCCGTGGGCTGAGAGACAGACCGAAGGGAAGCACTCTGTACTCGTAACAGACACCCTGAAAAGCGAACCTCAGATATTTCCTGTGTGGATAATATACTGGGATGTGAAAATACGCGTCTTTCAGGTCGATTGATGTGAACCAATCGTCCTGACGCACGAGACGCAGTAGGGATGTGTGAGTGAGCATCCGGAATTTGTATTTTCTGAGATACCCGTTCAGAGCCCTTAAATCTAGGATGGGGCGAATTCCATTCCCTCCCCGTTTGGGAACGAGGAAATATTTGGAATAGAAGCCGCTCTGACTCCGTTTGGAGGGTACGATGGATATGGCTTTCTTTTCTAGTAGCGAGAGAATCTCCTGCTCTAGAATGTGAGCCGACGCTCCCCGGGCATGTGATTGCACAATGCCCGAGAAGCGAAGGGGGGTGACAGCGAATTGAAGTCTGTAGCCCCGTGATATCGTCTTGAAAACCCAAGCAGAGCATGTGAGCATTTTCCACCTTTCGCTCCTCAGAGCGAGCGGGGATGTCACCATATCTCTGTTGTCTGCTCCCTGTGACCGCATTGGTTGTGTTATGGCGCCCTCTAGTGTCTGAACACGGTGGCGCTCTAGGGTGACAACCTCGGTTGACACTGCGCATGCGCGCGGTGATGGTGCGTTCACAGACCCGGCCACCGTCCGCATTCCGAGAGAGGCGTTCATAGCCACTCTCAGAAGCGGGGCAGTCGCCTGACTGTTTATTGACATTATTATTTGTCTTTTTAATATTTTCGACTGTGCCCTTGGCTTTAAGCCTGGAAGCAACAGTGGCAAACATTTTATTTTTAGACCCTTGTGTGTGTTTGTGTGACTTGAACGACTGGCAGGAACTGTTGTCAGTGTTGTGAAGTCTGCTTCCCTCATGGCGCGAACTGGAGGATGACGTGCAGTCATCACCCGAGGCGGCGGGAAGGCGGGAGCGTGGTTGTCCCCCGGAAACACATGGGTGCTGGATACGTGTGGAACACGATCCAGGGCTGAAAGAGAACAGGAAACCTCCAGCCCTTTCCCCGAGGGGGGGAGGGAAGGCTGTCAGGCTGCCCTCTTCTTCTTCCTCGCCTGGTGACTGAAAGTCTGGGTCGGCGGCGCCTGTGTGGCTGCTGCCGGGACCGGGGACTTTCTTGGCCAATTCGTCCGCGCCTCGCGTCTCGGTGGGAGACCGGGGGCGGGCTGTGGCTTCTGCCATCTCGGGACCTACAACAGGGCCGAGTGCGGGGTAGCCTGGGAGAAGGTCCGTCGCAGGACCGTTGGGGGCGGCGGCTGGGCTTTCCGAGGGAGGCAAAGCTGGAGAGCTTCATCCTCCTTCTTCTTGGCCTCACACCGTTGTTGCATGGAGGCAAGAGCGGAGCCGAATATGCCCTCAGGGACGATTGGCATGTCCAACACGTCCTCCTTTTCCCGGTCGGGGAGGTTTGTCAGGTTCAGCCATCTGGCTCTCTCCTGCACCACCATCATCCCTAGCGATTTGCCTGTGGCCTGGACTGCACAGCGCTGTACGCGGAGGCAAATGTCTGTGATCGCCATGATCTCCTCCCACACGGCCGGTTCAGGCTTCACCGTCATGTCCGCACACAGCTCCGCTTGGTACGCGGTTAGCATGGAGGAGACATTCAGCGCCCTGACGGACAAAGCAGCCGCTTTGTAGGCCCGTTCAGTCATTGCGGACTGGAACCGGTCCGCCTTTGTCGGCAGTGTGGGGTTCCGGCTCGGGGCCGCCGACACCCGCGGTTGGAGGTGGGCTGCCACAAGCGGCTCCATAGGAGGCATGCGGAGTAACCCGAGCTTCTCCATGCCCTCACAGTCCAGAGAGGAGGCTCCCTGGATTGGGGCCTTGCTGCTGAAGGGGCGGTCTCTCCAGGAGACCGACACCTCGTCCAGCAGCTCTGGAAATACGGGGAGAAGTTGCCTGGTCAGCCTCGCGGCTTGGGGCAAGTTCTTTCCCTCGTATCTAGACCTGGAGGGCTCTCTGGCCGCTTCAGGCCAGGGGATGTCCAGCTTAGATGCAGCGCGTTGGCACATGGCCTGCAGGTCCATGCTGAGGCGGGGGAGCGGTGGCTCATCTTCGCCCGGGGAGGCAGACATGGCCCCAGGCTTGGCAGCCTGGGCAGACGAGACGAAGATGTCATCTTCACCCTCGTCTGAGTCGGAAAGAAGAAACTCCGGGGCGTATTCTTCTTCCTCCTCCTCATAGTCCAGCTCCAGGACATCCTCCGCGGGTGAGGCCATGGTGAGGTCCAGTTGGGAGCCCCAGCTTGACACAGCACGGGGCCCCCTTCCCGCGGCTATCGCCGCCACCGAGTCCCAGCTTGACACAGCGCGGGACCCGGCACCCGTGGCGGTCGCCACCATGCCCTGCTCGCCGTCCGGCGAGTTTACAGGCATGGGGAGGTCTCGGACCGGCATGCTAGCTTGGCGCGCTAGCCGCCGGCGGCGGCTTTTGGCGGTAAAGCGGGAACAATGCCCGCACGCGCCGGGGGTGTCGATAGCCTCCTGGGCATGTTGCAGCCCGAGGCAAGACGAGCAGACCTGGTGTGAGTCAGTAATCGATATCTTTAGCCCGCAGCCGCAGAGCCGAGCCTCCGACACTCCGTCTCCTCTGGTGTGAGGGAGGGAAGAGTCCATCTTAGCTAGCCTTGGTGCGGCGTAGAAAGGACAAACGAGCAACAGGCGTGTTACCGTTTGCGGGAAAAAATCCAAAAACCTTACCCTATTTAGGCGCAATGGATGTCCACTTGCGGGAGACGACAGACAGTGGTGCGGTTAGCCAAAGTGACAATGGATGTCCACTTGCGGGAGACGACAGACAGTGGTGCGGTTAGCCAAAGTGACAGACCTAATGTTAGACCAATTTACAGGCAATGGACGTCCACTCTCGGGAGAGAGACCTCCAGCATGTGTCCCTGACATGGAGACTCTGTTTATTTCACTCATCCAGGACAGAGACCGGGGAAATCTCCTCTCTGTGGCCCCTCCAAGACCCCCAAAGGACGGACCACAGACCTCCAGCATGTGTCCCTGACATGGGCACCTCCATAACCTTGCACACCGTGAGTCCCCGGACTCCCGGACTTAAGCACTCCCCCACGGACTAAACCCAGATGTTCACACCCTACAGAACTCCATGCCCCTGGTTAACCTAAAGGGGGTGGATTTTGCGGTGCTTTACCGTCGGCACATCGGTATCCATATTCGGCCTTATTCACGGCACCACCACCCCTTCTGTGGAGGATATTCTCATGCTCCTGGTAACCCTTTAAATAGTCTGATACTGTCAGGGCTCATCACCGCACTTTACAAGCCATAAATAATGTTTAAATGGTCGGGGAAAGTGTTTTTAAACGTCTGGAAGAGAGTTGTAGCCTGTCATTTTGCAGGATATCATTTAACATGTAACCTCTCCTGGAAATGCACAGAATATGTCCATTTCCAGGAGAGGTTCCATGTTAAATTATATCCTGCAAAATGACAGGCTATAAGCCAGGAAAAAGTGTTTGAAAGGCGGGGAAAAGTTGTTTAAAATAGTCGGAAAAGTGTTTTTAAACGTCTGGAAGAGAGTTGTTGCCTGTCATTTTGCAGGATATAATTTAACATGGAACCTCTCCTGGAAATGCGCAGAGTATGTCCATTTCCAGGAGAGGTTCCATGTTAAATTATATCCTGCAAAATGACAGGCTATAAGCCAGGAAAAAGTGTTTGAAAGGCGGGGAAAAGTTGTTTAAAATAGTCGGAAAAGTGTTTTTAAACGTCTGGAAGAGAGTTGTTGCCTGTCATTTTGCAGGATATCATTTAACATGGAACCTCTCCTGGAAATGCGCAGAGTATGTCCATTTCCAGGAGAGGTTCCATGTTAAATTATATCCTGCAAAATGACAGGCTATAAGCCAGGAAAAAGTGTTTGAAAGGCGGGGAAAAGTTGTTTAAAATAGTCGGAAAAGTGTTTTTAAACGTCTGGAAGAGAGTTGTTGCCTGTCATTTTGCAGGATATCATTTAACATGGAACCTCTCCTGGAAATGCGCAGAGTATGTCCATTTCCAGGAGAGGTTCCATGTTAAATTATATCCTGCAAAATGACAGGCTATAAGCCAGGAACAAGTGTTTGAAAGGCGGGGAAAAGTTGTTTAAAATAGTCGGAAAAGTGTTTTTAAACGTCTGGAAGAGAGTTGTTGCCTGTCATTTTGCAGGATATAATTTAACATGGAACCTCTCCTGGAAATGCGCAGAGTATGTCCATTTCCAGGAGAGGTTCCATGTTAAATTATATCCTGCAAAATGACAGGCTATAAGCCAGGAAAAAGTGTTTGAAAGGCGGGGAAAAGTTGTTTAAAATACTCTGATACCTCCAGGGCGCATCACCGCATTTTACAAGCCAGGGAAGGTGTCGGAATCCTGGGTAAACATTGTTTAAATAGTCTGACACCTGGCACTGTATTTGCCCCTGGGAGAGGTTCCATGTTAAATTATATCCTGCAAAATGACAGGCTATAAGCCAGGAAAAAGTGTTTGAAAGGCGGGGAAAAGTTGTTTAAAATACTCTGATACCTCCAGGGCGCATCACCGCATTTTACAAGCCAGGGAAGGTGTCGGAATCCTGGGTAAACATTGTTTAAATAGTCTGACACCTGACACTGTATTTGCCCCTGGGAGAGGTTCCATGTTAAATTATATCCTGCAAAATGACAGGCTATAAGCCAGGAAAAAGTGTTTGAAAGGCGGGGAAAAGTTGTTTAAAATACTCTGATACCTCCAGGGCGCATCACCGCATTTTACAAGCCAGGGAAGGTGTCGGAATCCTGGGTAAACATTGTTTAAATAGTCTGACACCTGGCACTGTATTTGCCCCTGGGAGAGGTTCCATGTTAAATTATATCCTGCAAAATGACAGGCTATAAGCCAGGAAAAAGTGTTTGAAAGGCGGGGAAAAGTTGTTTAAAATACTCTGATACCTCCAGGGCGCATCACCGCATTTTACAAGCCAGGGAAGGTGTCGGAATCCTGGGTAAACATTGTTTAAATAGTCTGACACCTGGCACTGTATTTGCCCCTGGGAAACTTCAAGGTTATATTCATGTTTTATTATTTATTTAATAATCACATGATTTTTACAAAAACAGTATACACAGTATACATATATACAATAATAATAATAATAATAATAATATAACAATATACATAATAAAAACATGAAAAGTGGTGAAAATGAGAAAATGTATCCGAAAATAGTGCCTCCTAATGCGGGCATGTGGACAGTAGCCACAGACTCACAGGCACACACACACATGCAGAGATCCAGGGGGCGGAGCACATGGCTTTTTTTACCCAGAAATAAGTCTATGAGAGGCGGGGAGACTCAGAGGACAGGCTGCGTCACCTCACTTTGTAACCCAGGAAAAGAGCAGGAATTCTGGCTGCGTGAGTGTTAAAAGTGCATTCATCTGTGTTAATCCGACAGCCGCAGAGGTGCTGACGCAAAGCAGGCGGAACAAATTGATTATTTGAACCAGGAATAAATGTTTGCAAGGCGGGGAAAGTGTTCCTGCAGCCCCTCCATAACGGTAATAATGATTAGAAATGATTTCCAGGGCAGAAAGCGTTTTTTAAATGTGGAAAAAAATATGTTAAACTGTTTAAAAAGCACAAAGTGATTTGAGTGCAGTTCTCATGTGTCCCCACAGGAGGGCGCGTCGTCCCAGGGAGCACAGTACATGGTGACAAGGTACGATTTATACCCTAAAATAGCATGCTAAGTGTGGGTGGATTAGTTTCAAAGCATGCACACTCTGCTCGTGTCAGACTTCCATCAAATAGACCGGGGAAAACACCTCTCATTAGCCCCTCAAAGACCACCAAAGGACGGACTAAGCAGCTCCAGCACGGCTCCCTCACATGGAGCTCAGGTTATTTCATACCTCCAGGAGAGGGACCGGGAAAACCACCTCTCTGTAGCCCCTGACAGAGACCCAAAGGACGGACTAAGGACCTCCGGCAACAGTGGCACTTCCATAACCTCGTGCACCGTGAGACCCCGGGCCCCCGGACTTAAGCACTCCCCCACGGACTAAACCCAGATGTTCACACCCTGCAGAATCTCATGCCCCTGGTCACCTTTAAGGGGGGGTGGATTTTGCGGTGCTTTACCGTCCGAACACAAGCATCAATATTCGTCCTCCTTCACAGCAGCAGCAGCAGCAGCAGCAGCAGCAGCAGCAGCAGCAGCAGCAGCACCTGCCCTGCTGCACTTCCATAACCTCGTGCACCGTGAGACCCCGGGCCCCCGGACTTAAGCACTCCCCCACGGACTAAACCCAGATGTTCACACCCTGCAGAATCTCATGCCCCTGGTCACCTTTAAGGGGGGGTGGATTTTGCGGTGCTTTACCGTCCGAACACAAGCATCAATATTCGTCCTCCTTCACAGCAGCAGCAGCAGCAGCAGCAGCAGCAGCAGCAGCACCTGCCCTGCTGCACTTCCATAACCTCGTGCACCGTGAGACCCCGGGCCCCCGGACTTAAGCACTCCCCCACGGACTAAACCCAGATGTTCACACCCTGCAGAATCTCATGCCCCTGGTCACCTTTAAGGGGGGGTGGATTTTGCGGTGCTTTACCGTCCGAACACAAGCATCAATATTCGTCCTCCTTCACAGCAGCAGCAGCAGCAGCAGCAGCAGCAGCAGCAGCAGCAGCAGCAGCACCTGCCCTGCTGGAGGTTCACACTTTAACTTATTTGTATTCGTTTTTTTTTGTTCCCCTCCTCTGCCTTACACATCCTCCCACGCTCGAGCACTCCTCACTCGGACTAAACCCCTCCATGCACACCGCCAGAACCAGAACCTCACGCCCCTGGTGACCTTAAAGGTGTTTGTCTTTGTTTGTTTTTGTACTCCACATAGACAGGCAGGTGTTCAGCACCACGGACAGAGCGGGCCCGCTGCTGCTGCTGCTGGAAGGTGGAACACTTTGAGTCTTTTTATTTTCTCTTTTCTCCCTGCTCCTGCACACACCTTTTGTTACCCTCCTCTGCCTTACACATCCTCCCACGCTCGAGCACTCCTCACTCGGACTAAACCCAGATGTTCACACCCTACAGAACTTCATGCCCCTGGTTACCCTAAAGGGGTGGATTTTGCGGTGCTTTACCGTCCGCACATCGGCATACATATTCGGCCTTATTCATGACACTACCACCCCTTCTTTGGAGGATATTGCAGGATATAATTTAACATGGAACCTCTCCTGGAAATGCACAGAGTATGTCCATTTCCAGGAGAGGTTACATGTTAAATTATATCCTGCAAAATGACAGGCACTGTATTTGCCCCTGGGAACCTTCAAGGTTATACTAATGTTTTTTTTTTATTTTTTATTTAATTATCACACCAATTTTACAAAAACAGTATACAAAATAAACATAATAACAACATGATTAACAGGGGCCTTGGGGCCATATTAGCCGTCTAACTTGTACAGTGCACCGGGGAAAAAAGGTTGAGTCCACGGCCCCTTTCCCCTCATCAGGAGTACCAATCGGTCCTGAAGAAGAGGTATCGCTGCTCTCCGCCCCTGAATCCTCTTCGGAGGTAGCTGACGGTGGTAGACCTCCTTCTGATGATGATGCTGCTGCAGCTGCTGCCGCCGCCCTGAACATGGAGCGGATCTTCAATGCCTCCTTTATTCCAGGCGTATTCGCGTAGAACCGGTCTGCAGTGCTTACGTCGTGGCACATAAACCTAGCCAGAATCGACCTGCTTTCTGGATCTTGGTGATGCTTGATATTGTCAGCCAGGGCAGTGCGCAAGATGGTGAAGGTGACGGCTGTTTCTAGCCCAGCATCAGCCCAAGCCCTCTTCAAGTGAGCGTTCAGGTTCTTGGAAGCCTGCTTCCCCGATGTGAAAAGGAAGAATTCATTCTGAGGACCCGACAAGCCCTCTTTTATCCCCATCCACCGCATGACCCAGCTAAACTCCTTTATTGTAAGCACCAGCTGTGCTTCACCAAATGTCTTGGCAGTCTTGTGATCCTGCACGTGGATGATGTAGCCCTCAGCAGTGCCCCTTCTGTCCGCCTCAAAGACCTCCGTGTTGGTCATGTTTGCATACACACCCGGACGGTGGCCATACAGGAGGCTCCAATGGAGGGTTAGATAGCCATATAGCAGGTACTGGGTGATTGTGGTCGGATTGCTAGCCATCAGGTCAAGGAGATCAGGGATGCGCTTCTCAGCGGCCGCCATGGCGGCGAGAAGCTCCGCCTGGCTCGGCAGACGATCCAGCTTGTCCCTCTTCACCTTAAACTGGTGGAGAGTGACAGACTTTTTCAAATCGTTAATGTTGGCTTTCACCTCTCTGATGATGTGGGTCATATCAGACTGGGTGAGCCTGCACCCCCGGAGCTTTGATGCAGACAAGTACCTCAGGAAATGGTTCACAGTCTTCAGGAACAACAGCGATGTTGTGACTGTCCGGCCCGACTCTGAAATATACTTGCTCCAGCCACGGACCCTCTTTGTGTCTTTTAGAAACAGCCAGTCTGACAGCCGGTCAAAACCATGGGCCATGAATACTATGAAGTTCTTTATCCGGCTGACATTGGACATACAATTCTCTTTCCGTTTTACTGTCGGTGCAAGACCCTCACAATGACCTCTGTATGTCTGAATGTACGTCTCCATGCTTTTAGGCAACGTGATTTCACGCATGGTATTCCGCAGTCCCTTCCCAGTGCACCATTGATTTTGGGAAGAGGGCCAGTCCTTAGCCAGATTAGCTTTCAGCTTATTGGAGACAGACGCACGGGTCTTCTGGCATACAGGGGTCTCACTACAGGAGGCTTCTACGGACCGCATGACAGTCTGCATCGGGGTCTTGCTTCCGGAGGCTTCTGGGGACCGCATCACAGACTTGAGAGGGATCTCACTCGCAGAGGCTTCTATGGACCGCATGACAGTCTTCACTGGGGTCTCACTACCGGAGGCTTCTGGGGACCACATGACAGTCTTCACTGGGGTCTTGCTTCCGGAGGCTTCTGGGGACCGCATCACAGACTTGAGAGGGGTCTCTCTACCGGAGGCTTTGTTGGACCGCATGACAGTCTTCACCGGGGTCTTGCTTCCGGAGGCTTCTGGGGACCGCATGACAGTGTTCACCGGGGTCTCACTACCGGAGGCTTTGTCGGACCGCATGACAGTCTTCACCGGGGTCTTGCTTCCGGAGGCTTCTGGGGACCGCATCACAGACTTGAGGGGGGTCTCACTCGCAGAGGCTTCTATGGACCGCATGACAGTCTTCACCGGGGTCTTGAGAGGGGTATTGCTGCCGGAGGCTACTGAGTTCATGTCGGGGGTACTTGGGATTGCTACGCCCTTAAATCGTATACATTCTTCGTCTTCCTCAAGCAGAGCAGCAGTGGCATTCTGCTTCCTGGGTTTTAGACCCTGTTTTAGCCTGGAGCGCAGGGTCTTCACCTCATCAATGAGGGCATCCTTCTGAGCCCTCAATGCCACATTGTCCAGCCTCACCTGCATGCAGTCCTCTTCGTCACACTCGGTATGTGGGGAGAAGGGTGGAGCGTGCACCGGGTATTCCTCCTCATTGTCTATATCCAATGATGTAGCCATTCCAATGATGGGATTAGTCTCTCGGAGGTCATGGAGCAACTGCAGGGCCACACTATGCTTCAGCCTTGCCATGACCTGATGTGCCTCATCTCGGGAGAACTCAGGGTGGTCACGAGTTACATGACGGTGTAGTTTCCTCCCAGCATACGAACACCCTGTGATGGGACAGGGTTTGGTCCGAACATTTATTCTACCACTGGCCATTTTAAGAATGATGCCTCTTTCATCCAGGTTCCGCACTGCATGTTTGTGCTTAAGGTGCTTATTCAAAGCCAGATAGCGGAGGCTGCACACCGGGCATTCGGTCAACATCCTTCCAAAAACACACACAATGAATTATATTTAAATGGTTTTCTGTTTCTCCGTTTATATGCGTTAGCCAACTGCTGATTGCAACCATGGGTCCGATGCTTCAATGCAGGGAACACGGACCAAGGGGAGGACTTGGGTTACCACCTGGTTAAAATGGTCCCACCTCCGCACCAACGCGACTGGCGATGGGTCCGATACATTGATTGTTTTTTGTTTCATGGTTCTGCCACGAACTCACAAGACAGTTTTGGGTACAAAACGTGGGGGTAACAGTACCTCCGGGCGCTCCGTCCCGCTCCGGCTTTCGCCGCAGCGGGGGGAGGAGGCATTGAACCCCTCGCACCTGCCCCCGGAGGAGGCAGGGGAGTCAGGTACCCGGAGGCGCACGGTGGACGGCCAGGGCGAGACCGCCACACCGCACTGGAGTCAGAGTTCCGAGTTTTTCGAGCCAGGTCCCGGTGAAACGCAGTACGGAGCACCCGGCAGGAACCTCCAGCAGACCCCCCCGCGCGGTTCCCTCGTCCCTCGGAAGAGGCGGAGAGGTGGGTGTTTTTCATCTGCTGGCGGACTGCCGGGGAGAACGTGCTGCTCGGGAGCCAGGCTCAGAGTTAGTGGAAGTGAGAGCCCGTGCACCTGCCTTTTACAGCAGGCACGCGCTGGTATCGGGGTGGGGAGAGAAGGTAGATGCAGAGGCTGCAGAAACAGCCAGAGCCTTTCCCCTCTAACACACCCCTCATTTGGTTCATGAGCACTGGGCAGAGTCCCCTGTCAACTCTCCTTATATTCCTCCGGAGACCAGTTGGGAAATGGCAGCATCCCACTTCACCTGGTAGACCAATATCGTTAAATGAGCTCAGTAATGTACTGCACAACATCACATGGGTAAAATGAGCTATATCATGCACTGCAAAATCACATTTGGTTTATTTCCAAAAAGCCTGGAAAAAACACATATCCATCATGTCCTGTAAAATATCATTCTTTGTTTATGTCCGCTCCAGGATTACCCGTAGTTTGGATGAACCGACCGCCAAGCACCGGAAGCTGGACCCGGGGAGGAGGCCCTCCGATGGCGGGTCAAAGTTGATGATACCGCAGCTGGCTGGACACTAGCCGTAGAAGAACACCTGGGCGGGACCAGGCATGTCCCTCTTTGCAGACAAGCATATGTGCTCCCAGGAGCAGAGTCAATCACACAGTTTGGAGGAACCGACCGCCTAGCACCGGAAGCTGGACCCGGGGAGGAGGCCCTCCGATGGCGGGTCAAAGTTGATGATACCGCAGCTGGCTGGACACTAGCCGTAGAAGAACACCTGGGCGGGACCAGGCATGTCCCTCTTTGCAGACAAGCATATGTGCTCCCAGGAGCAGAGTCAATCACACAGTTTGGAGGAACCGACCGCCTAGCACCGGAAGCTGGACCCGGGGAGGAGGCCCTCCGATGGCGGGTCAAAGTTGATGATACCGCAGCTGGCTGGACACTAGCCGTAGAAGAACACCTGGGCGGGACCAGGCATGTCCCTCTTTGCAGACAAGCATATGTGCTCCCAGGAGCAGAGTCAATCACACAGTTTGGAGGAACCGACCGCCTAGCACCGGAAGCTGGACCCGGGGAGGAGGCCCTCCGATGGCGGGTCAAAGTTGATGATACCGCAGCTGGCTGGACACTAGCCGTAGAAGAACACCTGGGCGGGACCAGGCATGTCCCTCTTTGCAGACAAGCATATGTGCTCCCAGGAGCAGAGTCAAACCCGCAGTTTGGAAGAACCGACCGCCAGAGCACCGGCACGAAGCCGGGCCGGCGGAGGCCTTCCGATGGCGGGTCACGTTTGCCATTCGATCAATGTCTTTGCAGACAAGCATATATGTGGTTGTTACGCAGGATCAAATAGGTAGTTTGATGAAGTAGGGTCCTGTGCCCGGAGCAAGGCCAATTGCTGAATGCCGCAGCCGACTAAGGCCGCTATGCCACAGTGGAGGATGAGAGAAACAGGTGTTTGTTTTGCATTCCGCGGCAAAGAGGGGAGGTGGAACTTCCACCCCGCTACGGAACCTGTGGTGGGACCCCTGAGTCAGACGGTTCGTCTTGGAAACGCTTCATATCGGTCGGCCTGGGAGGTAAGAGACACGCAGGGTAACGGACACGCAGGGTTACCCCCACGCAGCCCACGCAACACGGAGGAGGCAGGGGAGTCTGGTACCCGGAGGCGCATGGCCGCAACACCGCACTGGAGTCAGGGTTTCGAGTTTTTCGAGCCAGGTCCCAGTGAACGCAAGACTCCAGCAGGAGCCTCCAGCAGACCCCCCCGACGTTTCCCCCGTCCCTCCCGGCCATCAGAGTCGAACCCGCAGTTCGGAGGAACCGACCGCCAGAGCACCGGCACGAGGCCGGGCCGGCGGAGGCCCTCCGATGGCGGGTCACGTTTGCCATTCGATCAATGTCTTTGCAGACAAGCATATATGTGGTTGTTACGCAGGATCAAATAGGTAGTTTGATGAAGTAGGGTCCTGTGCCCGGAGCCTCCAGCAGACCCCCCCGACGTTTCCCTCGTCCCTCCCGGCCATCAGAGTCGAACCCGCAGTTCGGAGGAACCGACCGCCAGAGCACCGGCACGAGGCCGGGCCGGCGGAGGCCCTCCGATGGCGGGTCACGTTTGCCATTCGATCAATGTCTTTGCAGACAAGCATATATGTGGTTGTTACGCAGGATCAAATAGGTAGTTTGATGAAGTAGGGTCCTGTGCCCGGAGCAAGGCCAATTGCTGAATGCCGCAGCCGACTAAGGCCGCTATGCCACAGTGGAGGATGAGAGAAACAGGTGTTTGTTTTGCATTCCGCGGCAAAGAGGGGAGGTGGAACTTCCACCCCGCTACGGAACCTGTGGTGGGACCCCTGAGTCAGACGGTTCGTCTTGGAAACGCTTCATATCGGTCGGCCTGGGAGGTAAGAGACACGCAGGGTAACGGACACGCAGGGTTACCCCCACGCAGCCCACGCAACACGGAGGAGGCAGGGGAGTCTGGTACCCGGAGGCGCATGGCCGCAACACCGCACTGGAGTCAGGGTTTCGAGTTTTTCGAGCCAGGTCCCAGTGAACGCAAGACTCCAGCAGGAGCCTCCAGCAGACCCCCCCCGACGTTTCCCCCGTCCCTCCCGGCCATCAGAGTCGAACCCGCAGTTCGGAGGAACCGACCGCCAGAGCACCGGCACGAGGCCGGGCCGGCGGAGGCCCTCCGATGGCGGGTCACGTTTGCCATTCGATCAATGTCTTTGCAGACAAGCATATATGTGGTTGTTACGCAGGATCAAATAGGTAGTTTGATGAAGTAGGGTCCTGTGCCCGGAGCCTCCAGCAGACCCCCCCGACGTTTCCCTCGTCCCTCCCGGCCATCAGAGTCGAACCCGCAGTTCGGAGGAACCGACCGCCAGAGCACCGGCACGAGGCCGGGCCGGCGGAGGCCCTCCGATGGCGGGTCACGTTTGCCATTCGATCAATGTCTTTGCAGACAAGCATATATGTGGTTGTTACGCAGGATCAAATAGGTAGTTTGATGAAGTAGGGTCCTGTGCCCGGAGCAAGGCCAATTGCTGAATGCCACAGCCGACTAAGGCCGCTATGCCACAGTGGAGGATGAGAGAAACAGGTGTTTGTTTTGCATTCCGCGGCAAAGAGGGGAGGTGGAACTTCCACCCCGCTACGGAACCTGTGGTGGGACCCCTGAGTCAGACGGTTCGTCTTGGAAACGCTTCATATCGGTCGGCCTGGGAGGTAAGAGACACGCAGGGTAACGGACACGCAGGGTTACCCCCACGCAGCCCACGCAACACGGAGGAGGCAGGGGAGTCTGGTACCCGGAGGCGCATGGCCGCAACACCGCACTGGAGTCAGGGTTTCGAGTTTTTCGAGCCAGGTCCCAGTGAACGCAAGACTCCAGCAGGAGCCTCCAGCAGACCCCCCCGACGTTTCCCTCGTCCCTCCCGGCCATCAGAGTCGAACCCGCAGTTCGGAGGAACCGACCGCCAGAGCACCGGCACGAGGCCGGGCCGGCGGAGGCCCTCCGATGGCGGGTCGCGTTTGCCATTCGATCAGTGAGAAATCAGAAGAGGAAGGGGGAAGAAAAAAGACTAACTTGTCTTTTTGGAGAACCATCAAAAATGGGTGAAAATGAAAAAATGTATCCGGGAATAGTGCCCCATAAGGCGGGTAAAGTCCCCTGTCAACTCCCCTCACCTTCCTCCACACTCTGAAAAAGTCAGAGTTATTTTTTGGAGAACCATCAAAAAGGGCTAAAAGTGTTGAAATGTATCCGGGAATAGTGTCCCATAAGGCGGGTAAAGTCCCCTGTCAACTCCCCTCACCTTCCTCCACACTCTGAAAAAGTCAGAGTTATTTTTTGGAGAACCATCAAAAAGGGCTAAAAGTGTTGAAATGTATCCGGGAATAGTGCCCCATAAGGCGGGTAAAGTCCCCTGTCAACTCCCCTCACCTTCCTCCACACTCTGAAAAAGTCAGAGTTATTTTTTGGAGAACCATCAAAAAGGGCTAAAAGTGTTGAAATGTATCCGGGAATAGTGCCCCATAAGGCGGGTAAAGTCCCCTGTCAACTCCCCTCACCTTCCTCCACACTCTGAAAAAGTCAGAGTTATTTTTTGGAGAACCATCAAAAAGGGCTAAAAGTGTTGAAATGTATCCGGGAATAGTGTCCCATAAGGCGGGTAAAGTCCCCTGTCAACTCCCCTCACCTTCCTCCACACTCTGAAAAAGTCAGAGTTATTTTTTGGAGAACCATCAAAAAGGGCTAAAAGTGTTGAAATGTATCCGGGAATAGTGCCCCATAAGGCGGGTAAAGTCCCCTGTCAACTCCCCTCACCTTCCTCCACACTCTGAAAAAGTCAGAGTTATTTTTTGGAGAACCATCAAAAAGGGCTAAAAGTGTTGAAATGTATCCGGGAATAGTGCCCCATAAGGCGGGTAAAGTCCCCTGTCAACTCCCCTCACCTTCCTCCACACTCTGAAAAAGTCAGAGTTATTTTTTGGAGAACCATCAAAAAGGGCTAAAAGTGTTGAAATGTATCCGGGAATAGTGCCCCATAAGGCGGGTAAAGTCCCCTGTCAACTCCCCTCACCTTCCTCCACACTCTGAAAAAGTCAGAGTTATTTTTTGGAGAACCATCAAAAAGGGCTAAAAGTGTTGAAATGTATCCGGGAATAGTGTCCCATAAGGCGGGTAAAGTCCCCTGTCAACTCCCCTCACCTTCCTCCACACTCTGAAAAAGTCAGAGTTATTTTTTGGAGAACCATCAAAAAGGGCTAAAAGTGTTGAAATGTATCCGGGAATAGTGCCCCATAAGGCGGATAAAGTCCCCTGTCAACTCCCCTCACCTTCCTCCACACTCTGAAAAAGTCAGAGTTATTTTTTGGAGAACCATCAAAAAGGGCTAAAAGTGTTGAAATGTATCCGGGAATAGTGCCCCATAAGGCGGATAAAGTCCCCTGTCAACTCCCCTCACCTTCCTCCACACTCTGAAAAAGTCAGAGTTATTTTTTGGAGAACCATCAAAAAGGGCTAAAAGTGTTGAAATGTATCCGGGAATAGTGCCCCATAAGGCGGATAAAGTCCCCTGTCAACTCCCCTCACCTTCCTCCACACTCTGAAAAAGTCAGAGTTATTTTTTGGAGAACCATCAAAAAGGGCTAAAAGTGTTGAAATGTATCCGGGAATAGTGCCCCATAAGGCGGATAAAGTCCCCTGTCAACTCCCCTCACCTTCCTCCACACTCTGAAAAAGTCAGAGTTATTTTTTGGAGAACCATCAAAAAGGGCTAAAAGTGTTGAAATGTATCCGGGAATAGTGCCCCATAAGGCGGATAAAGTCCCCTGTCAACTCCCCTCACCTTCCTCCACACTCTGAAAAAGTCAGAGTTATTTTTTGGAGAACCATCAAAAAGGGCTAAAAGTGTTGAAATGTATCCGGGAATAGTGCCCCATAAGGCGGATAAAGTCCCCTGTCAACTCCCCTCACCTTCCTCCACACTCTGAAAAAGTCAGAGTTATTTTTTGGAGAACCATCAAAAAGGGCTAAAAGTGTTGAAATGTATCCGGGAATAGTGCCCCATAAGGCGGATAAAGTCCCCTGTCAACTCCCCTCACCTTCCTCCACACTCTGAAAAAGTCAGAGTTATTTTTTGGAGAACCATCAAAAAGGGCTAAAAGTGTTGAAATGTATCCGGGAATAGTGCCCCATAAGGCGGATAAAGTCCCCTGTCAACTCCCCTCACCTTCCTCCACACTCTGAAAAAGTCAGAGTTATTTTTTGGAGAACCATCAAAAAGGGCTAAAAGTGTTGAAATGTATCCGGGAATAGTGCCCCATAAGGCGGATAAAGTCCCCTGTCAACTCCCCTCACCTTCCTCCACACTCTGAAAAAGTCAGAGTTATTTTTTGGAGAACCATCAAAAAGGGCTAAAAGTGTTGAAATGTATCCGGGAATAGTGCCCCATAAGGCGGATAAAGTCCCCTGTCAACTCCCCTCACCTTCCTCCACACTCTGAAAAAGTCAGAGTTATTTTTTGGAGAACCATCAAAAAGGGCTAAAAGTGTTGAAATGTATCCGGGAATAGTGCCCCATAAGGCGGATAAAGTCCCCTGTCAACTCCCCTCACCTTCCTCCACACTCTGAAAAAGTCAGAGTTATTTTTTGGAGAACCATCAAAAAGGGCTAAAAGTGTTGAAATGTATCCGAGAATAGTGCCCCATAAGGCGGATAAAGTCCCCTGTCAACTCCCCTCACCTTCCTCCACACTCTGAAAAAGTCAGAGTTATTTTTTGGAGAACCATCAAAAAGGGCTAAAAGTGTTGAAATGTATCCGAAAATAGTGCCTCATGAGGCGGATTGAGTCCCCTGTCAACTCCCCTTACCTTCCTCCAGAGCCCAGTTCAAAAACTTTAAGTTTGGTAAGAACCATGCTGGGGGGTCTCCAGGCAACAAAATGTATCCGAGCCAAAGTGCACATACAGCGGATGAATTCCTCCATGAAGTTACACAGCCGTTTTTTTTCTGAGTCCTCTCAAAAACCGGGTTTCCGATTTCGTGCAGAAGGTAGCTTGTAAAACATGAACGGTTTTTTACAACGGAGGAGGGGAAGTCTGGATTCCCCTCTCCGTTGTACCTTGCAACGGGGTAGGGGAAAAGTGTTCGGCGCTTCGTCCCGAAGCGCCGAACACTTTTCCCCTTCTCCAATTTTTCAGATCCCCTCTCCCATGTAATTTTAAAAGTTCAGTTTTTGATTATTTTAACATATAATTGACCGTTTTCTTTCATTTTTTTTTCATTCCACGGGTGGGGGCCTATGGCAGGCTGCCTATGAGCTCCCAAATTTGGCCCGGATCATCCGGGATTTGTGGGATAAGCTCCATAAACTGACAAAGTCATCCAAATATGTCGCTTTTATCGCCCAAAGATATATCATGCAAATACATTAAAATAGTAAAAGGTACAATTGTGCTCGGCATTAACCGGAATTTGATTTATATAGCCCCCAAAAAATAATTAAAAATCATTTTCGTGGGGAAAAGTGTTAAAACGCCTGATTAAAGCATTTGCGGGACCCCAGCGAGCTCCAGACTAGTTTCATTGTGTCGGGGACCCTGGAGAATGATAAAACACATCATTTAAATACAAAAAACACCATTAAAAGTCACTTTTAGGGGCAAAAAACAGCCTCTGTCCACTTCGTTAACAAAGTGATGGGGAAAAGTACAAAATCGTGATTAAAGCATTTTGCGGGACCCCAGCGAGCTCCAGACTAGTTTCATTGTGTCGGGGACCCTGGATAATGATAAGACCCATCATTTAAATGCCAAAAACACCATTAAAAGTCACTTTTAGGGGCAAAAAACAGCCTCTGTCCACTTCGTTAACAAAGTGATGGGGAAAAGGACCAAATCGTGATTAAAGCATTTTGCGGGACCCCAGCGAGCTCCAGACTAGTTTCATTGTGTCGGGGACCCTGGAGAAAGATAAAACCCATCATTTAAATGCCAAAAACACCATTAAAAGTCACTTTTAGGGGCAAAAAACAGCCTCTGTCCACTTCGTTAACAAAGTGATGGGGAAAAGTACAAAATCGTGATTAAAGCATTTTGCGGGACCCCAGCGAGCTCCAGACTAGTTTCATTGTGTCGGGGACCCTGGATAATGATAAGACCCATCATTTAAATGCCAAAAACACCATTAAAAGTCACTTTTAGGGGCAAAAAACAGCCTCTGTCCACTTCGTTAACAAAGTGATGGGGAAAAGGACCAAATCGTGATTAAAGCATTTTGCGGGACCCCAGCGAGCTCCAGACTAGTTTCATTGTGTCGGGGACCCTGGAGAAAGATAAAACCCATCATTTAAATGCCAAAAACACCATTAAAAGTCACTTTTAGGGGCAAAAAACAGCCTCTGTCCACTTCGTTAACAAAGTGATGGGGAAAAGGACAAAATCGTGATTAAAGCATTTTGCGGGACCCCAGCGAGCTCCAGACTAGTTTCATTGTGTCGGGGACCCTGGATAATGATAAAACACATCATTTAAATGCCAAAAAC
The DNA here is from genome assembly GCF_949606895.1 of Notothenia rossii. Lineage (NCBI taxonomy): Eukaryota > Metazoa > Chordata > Actinopteri > Perciformes > Nototheniidae > Notothenia > Notothenia rossii. The sequence continues at coordinate 57,856,693 of NC_136905.1, read as the reverse complement.
ACCATTAAAAGTCACTTTTAGGGGCAAAAAACAGCCTCTGTCCACTTCGTTAACAAAGTGATGGGGAAAAGGACAAAATCGTGATTAAAGCATTTTGCGGGACCCCAGCGAGCTCCAGACTAGTTTCATTGTGTCGGGGACCCTGGAGAAATATAAAACCCATCATTTAAATGCCAAAAACACCATTAAAAGTCACTTTTAGGGGCAAAAAACAGCCTCTGTCCACTTCGTTAACAAAGTGATGGGGAAAAGGACAAAATCGTGATTAAAGCATTTTGCGGGACCCCAGCGAGCTCCAGACTATGTGCATTGCGTCGGGGACCCTGGAGAAAGATAAAACACATCATTTAAATACAAAAAACACCATTAAAAGTCACTTTTAGGGGCAAAAAACAGCCTCTGTCCACTTCGTTAACAAAGTGATGGGGAAAAGGATAAAATCGTGATTAAAGCATTTTGCGGGACCCCAGCGAGCTCCAGACTATGTGCATTGCGTCGGGGACCCTGGAGAAAGATAAAACACATCATTTAAATACAAAAAACACCATTAAAAGTCACTTTTAGGGGCAAAAAACAGCCTCTGTCCACTTCGTTAACAAAGTGATGGGGAAAAGGACAAAATCGTGATTAAAGCATTTTGCGGGACCCCAGCGAGCTCCAGACTAGTTTCATTGTGTCGGGGACCCTGGATAATGATAAAACACATCATTTAAATACAAAAAACACCATTAAAAGTCACTTTTAGGGGCAAAAAACAGCCTCTGTCCACTTCGTTAACAAAGTGATGGGGAAAAGGACAAAATCGTGATTAAAGCATTTTGCGGGACCCCAGCGAGCTCCAGACTAGTTTCATTGTGTCGGGGACCCTGGATAATGATAAGACCCATCATTTAAATGCCAAAAACACCATTAAAAGTCACTTTTAGGGGCAAAAAACAGCCTCTGTCCACTTCGTTAACAAAGTGATGGGGAAAAGGACAAAATCGTGATTAAAGCATTTTGCGGGACCCCAGCGAGCTCCAGACTATGTGCATTGCGTCGGGGACCCTGGAGAAAGATAAAACACATCATTTAAATACAAAAAACACCATTAAAAGTCACTTTTAGGGGCAAAAAACAGCCTCTGTCCACTTCGTTAACAAAGTGATGGGGAAAAGGACCAAATCGTGATTAAAGCATTTTGCGGGACCCCAGCGAGCTCCAGACTATGTGCATTGCGTCGGGGACCCTGGAGAAAGATAAAACACATCATTTAAATACAAAAAACACCATTAAAAGTCACTTTTAGGGGCAAAAAACAGCCTCTGTCCACTTCGTTAACAAAGTGATGGGGAAAAGGACAAAATCGTGATTAAAGCATTTTGCGGGACCCCAGCGAGCTCCAGACTAGTTTTATTGTGTCGGGGACCCTGGATAATGATAAGACCCATCATTTAAATGCCAAAAACACCATTAAAAGTCACTTTTAGGGGCAAAAAACAGCCTCTGTCCACTTCGTTAACAAAGTGATGGGGAAAAGGACAAAATCGTGATTAAAGCATTTTGCGGGACCCCAGCGAGCTCCAGACTAGTTTTATTGTGTCGGGGACCCTGGAGAAATATAAAACCCATCATTTAAATGCCAAAAACACCATTAAAAGTCACTTTTAGGGGCAAAAAACAGCCTCTGTCCACTTCGTTAACAAACTGATAGGCAAATGGACAGAAGGGGGAACACGGCCCAGCCGCTGCTCCGCTGCTCCAGACTATGTGCATTGTGTCGGGGAGCCAGGTCAAACCCCTCCATGCACACCGCCAGAACCAGAACCTCACGACCCTGGTGACCTTAAAGGTGTTTGTCTTTGTTTGTTTTTGTACTCCACATAGACAGGCAGGTGTTCAGCACCGCGGGCCCGCTGCTGCTGCTGCTGCTGCTGGAAGGTGGAACACTTTGAGTCTTTTTATTTTCTCTTTTCTCCCTGCTCCTGCACACACCTTTTGTTCCCCTCCTCTGCCTTACACATCCTCCCACGCTCGAGCACTCCTCACTCGGACTAAACCCCTCCATGCACACCGCCAGAACCAGAACCTCACGACCCTGGTGACCTTAAAGGTGTTTGTCTTTGTTTGTTTTTGTATTCCACATAGACAGGCTGGGGTTCAGCACCACGCACAGAGCCTACCCGCTACCTCCAGGGCGCATCACCACATTTTACAAGCCAGGAAAGGTGCATGGATCCTGGGTAAACATTGATTAAGTGTTTTTAAATGTGTGGAACAGTGTTTTGTCACTTTCAAAACTCTCCTGTCATTGACCGGAGAATTTGGGTCGATTTTGTATTCAATCTGGCCATTAATATTCCAGTGAGACGAAGTACGTACATTGACCGGAGTGATCCCATGTTAATGTTGTCCAAATACCGGAACATTCCCTAACCGTTATCCGTTGGAAAAAAACGGCAGGGTAGATTCTGATATTAACTGGAGTGTTAATAAAGTGAATTCCCGTGCGAAGCAAAAGTAGCTGGCGAGCGCCCGTCGACCGAAGGTTAGCTTCGTAAATCAGTCTGTGGACCGTTAAGCTAGCTAGCTACTGATCTTTCTCGAGATGTGCTCCGAAGCGAGAAGAGGTGTTTGAATGACGCCTGCGTCGTGGCGCAAGCTACTTATAGGGTTGGTGGATTCCCTGACGTTGGCGTCAAGATCACCAGCCAATCAGGATTGGCGTAATGAGATTGATGCTTCTGGTGCATATGCGTTGAGGCGCATCCCATAGTGAGACATCGAACGGAGTGTTATGAATGAGAACTTTTCAGTTCACATCACGCTCTGCCGCTCCGACCGGGAGCTCTGCTCTGAACACCTGAACAGCCCGTTCTAACAGCTGTTCACCAGCGGTCCAGTCTGTGCCACAGTGACTCCGGACGCACAGTTAATATTAACGAACGCACCCGTAGGTAATGTAGCTGCTGAAGCTAGACCATCATCTCGGAGCAGCAGAGCCTTATTATACATCCATGAGCAGAGCCGACAGGCAGGAAGACTCGAGCACACAGCTCGTACTTCATTATAATATATAAAAAAAGAACACCATGCGTGTCATGATGGCACATAACAGCTCACGGCCGCAGATTACTCCGGGTCCCAGCCCCCCCCATACCCCAAAAATATTTGTATTGCAGATCTACATGAATCACACAAACGACTTATTTTGGATTCAAAACGGCGAATTTCGCCGAAAGGTGACAAGTTTGCATCACTGAACATAGACAGAGCACAACTGAAACATAACATTTGAGATGTAACAACATATTACACTTGTGGGGATGCTTGGGATGTGAGGAGTGAGGGACACGGCTTAGAACGGGCGTGTCGCCTGGCAGGACAGGAGAGTGTGTGCACCAGTCTGCCTTGATCTATGAATTCATGTCCGTGACACTCACTGCTGCCCACAGCTGTTTTATAGAAGGAAATTCCTTCACTTCATGAAAGTGTTTTAACCACACACACCTCTACACACACATGACGGGTGTTATTTTCCCCATAAGGAACAAGTCTCTGCAAATTATCCCGCTTATTACACGGCCAAATTCTCAACAAAGTAACGACATGACTCCCAATATTAATTGAAATGCTTTTATGGATTTAGAAAATGTCTTTTATTGATTTAAAAAATAGTTGTATGTATTGATTTAAAAAATAGTTGTATGTATTGATTTAAATTGACATGCATCCGCTAAGAAAAATAGTCCGTTGTTACAGTTTTTTAAACAGTCTGAATGAAACGGCAGCTCTCAGCTGTGTATTTACACAACTAATGGCCCATCAACCACAGCTCTCTGTGCGCCGCACCTAATCGCTGGCCATTCAGCCACAGACACTGTTCGAAATGGGGGGGAGCTAGGAGGAGCTTGGCTCCCCTGAAGGCTGACTTTGAGATAAATAGGGGGAGCCCAAAACAATCGTGCATATTTGTGTCACACAGATTAGAAATGTTGAGTTTCTGTAAATAACAGTTCTTGAAATAAATAATAGTTATTGTTCATTACAGTTTCTGAATATTTGTTTTATATTTGTGAATATGTCTTGGTGTTGCCATCTGTATGTGGCGGCGCTGCATTCTTACTTACGTTGCTATGATTATGGCGGTGATGCCGGCGCGGTATTTGAAATGTTCATATTGATATTTTTTTAACTCTGGCTGTGTAATAAAAAAATATGACAAAACAAAAACAGCCAAGCGTCACAGCTTTTGGATTCACAAGCAAAGAAGCAAAGGAGTCTAAAAATGACAACGTGAACGGAAAACAACTTTTAGTTGGCCGGCTGTAAGCGGCGTTAGGGTCGAGTTTGACAGCTCCACACCGAGGGAGATGCCTGCCGATGCGGAGCCTGAAGAGGCTTCAACAACGGCCACATCCGCCGGCATAGTGACACTGTCTGTATAAGTAGAAGAGTGTTTTTATAGCAATTGATCGCATCCGCGCTGCTGAGCCAGTCAACAGAGTGTGCGTGTGACATATTTAGTAGCAGGATGTGCTCTGAAAAATAGGGCTCCCCGAAAGCAAATGGGTAATTCGAAAACTGACAGAGCTCCCTCTATACAAATCAAACTGTAGAAGGTGTGAAAGCACCTATTGTTTTAAATAATGGTCGGAATGTGACCTGTGAGCCTTCTGAATTACCGTGGGACAGCACATTCTAAACTAAAATGTTCAATCAATAAAGTAACATCTTATCTTATCTTAATAATATCTTCATATTAATAATAATAATAAATCATACAGTATGTGTTCGAAAGGGAGCAGGAGGAAGCAAACACAAAAATATACTGCATATTAAAGCAAACGATTGTAAAGGTTAAAGTATGAGCATAACAAATAAAGAAGTGTAATGTAAACATTTACATTATGATTATTTAATATATAAAGACTATATATTATTGAATTACAAGATTAGATATACTTTAGTTGATCTAAAATATTGATGTGTTCAAATGCTCTTCAAAACACAACTGAAAGTCTATGAAACTTGTCTTTCTGTATTTGTGAATGAAGCGCCATCTCCTGGTTAAAACCTGAAATTGAAAATCTGGCAACGCCCTCTTGGAAAATAGTGGGAGGGCTTAACATTCCTCTATACTGGTCTTTGGCAGGCCGTAGGCAGGAAGCTGTAAGCTGGAGTCCGAAATTCAGTGCTACATCTGTATGTCTGGTTGTAACGATCCCAATCAACAATGCATCTATGGAAAGGACATTTTCCGCCCTCAAACGGATAAAAACATAAGCGCGAACAGAACAGGACAATCCCGACTCTCTGCATTAGCTTCCATGGCTATTGAAAGGCAACTTCTTTTGGATCTGAAAAGCAGTGATCAGCTTTATGACAGGGTGATCGAAAAATTAATCCAAAAGGACAGGAGGATGGATTTCGTCTTTAAGTGAGAACCATTGGTGAGTGAGACTAATTTTGATTTGCTGGTTATGCATCTCGTTGAGCTGGTTGCATTTTGTTTCTACACACTTGTTGATGAATGGTTCGTTAATGTCTGTCTTGAGTGTAGTACGCGTTGTTGTGCATTTAAATCTGACAAGAGCGGTGTCACGGTTTGTGAAACAAGCAGGACCCAAATGCAGATATAAACTGAAAACTTCCTTTATTTCAAGGCTATGATATCTCTATACAATGACAAACAGAACACTCACCGCAGAACTAGTCAGGGAACACGACGAACCGACCAAGACAGACAGACAACCCAGAACTTAAATACACACAAGACTCAATCACACAACAAGACACAGGTGAGGAGGGAGGAGAAAACACAGGGGCCCAGGTGAACATATTCAGACAATTAGACACACCAGGGAAACTAATGACAAGAGGAAAACACAGGGAAAAGGACCAGACAATAACCCAAAGGAAAACATGACATGGAAAACAGCAAAAACACCCAAACCTACAAAACTATAAACGTGACATAACATGAGAATCGTGACACAACCCCCCCCTCAAGGGACGGAGTGCAGACGTCCCAAAAAAACAAAAGTCCAGCAGGGTGGGTGGAGGGGGTCTGGAGGACAGGTCTCGGGCGGACGGCCCGGGGGCAAGGCAGAGTTCAAAAAGGGGAATTTGGGCGGACGGACCGGGGGCAAGGCAGAGTCCATGGAGGGAATCTCGGGCGGACGGCCCGGGGACAAGGCAGAGCCCGAGGAGGGGTGAAGACCAGACAGCTCCGGAGGCCGGTCAGGAGCCGGTGTCGGCAAGATCCCCCATGGAAGAGGACACAGGACCGGCAGGAGAGCAGTCGGCGGAATCCCCAACGCGACAGGACATGGAGTTGGCAGGACCCCCAGCGGAAGAGTAGTCTGCGGGACCTCCAACGGCTCAGGACATGGGGTTGGCAGGACCCCCGGCAGAAGAGTAGTCTGCGGGACCTCCAACGGGACACGACATGGAGTTGGCAGGACCCCCGGCAGAAGTGCAGTCTGCGGGACCTCCAACGGGACCAGACATGGAGCTGGCAGGACCCCGGGCAGAAGAGTAGTCTGCGGGACCTCCAATGTGACAAGACATGGAGTTGGCAGGACCCCCGGCAGAAAAGTAGTCTGCGGGACCTCCAACGGCACAGGACATGGGGTTGGCAGGACCCTCGGCAGAAGAGTAGTCTGCGGGACCTCCAACGGGACCAGACATGGAGTTGGCAGGACCCTCGGCAGAAGCGCAGTCTGCGGGACCTCCAACGGCTCAGGATATGGGGTTGGCAGGACCCCCGGCAGAAGGGCAGTCTGCGGGACCTCCAACGACACTTGAGTGGGTTGGTTCGCCAACAGAACCCGGGGGGCTGGCGTCGGATGGACAGCCAACAGGAGACGAGGCGCTGGAGTCGGCCCGTATGCCGACAGGACTCGGGGAGCTGGCGTCGGACGGACAGCCATCAGGACATGGGGAGCTGGCGTCGGACGGACAGCCAACCGGAGACGAGGTGCTGGAGTCGGCCGGTACGCCGACAGGACTCGGGGAGCTGGCGTCGGCAGGTGACGAGGAGCCGGAGTCGGGACCATGGTTACTGGAGCCGGCACTGAAGCCGGGACCATGGCTGTAAGGTCCGGTTCTGGAGCCGGAAACATGGCTGTAAGGTCCGGTTCTGGAGCCGGAAACATGGCTGTAAGGTCCGGTTCTGGAGCCGGAAACATGGCTGTTGGGGCTTTAGCTGCCTGCTTGGCCTTGCGACTCCTCCTCTTAGCAGCCGCCTGAATACTCCGTGGACCTCCATAAGCCAGACGAGTTCCAGAATATGACTCCTGGACAGGAGCAGGAACTGGGGCAGAAGCACGGGCTGACTGCAGACGGAAACCACCGAGGCGTATGGTGCCAGGTTGGGAATTGGGAGGCCGGGAGCTAGCATGCCTGGGGCTAGCAGGCCGGGAATCACACACAGGGAGGATCTTTGAAATCCAGCCAGGTAAGAACTTCACCATACCTGGTTTCTCTCTAGCCATCTGGCGCGCCTCCGACAACACAGCCTCCCGCTGCTGAACTCCGGGTGCTCTCTTCCATCTATCCGAGCAGTTAGCCAAAAAAAAAGGAAACATTTAATAATTCCGACTCGAACGGATCTGCTGGGCCCATTTCTTGGTCGGTTCGTACTGTCACGGTTTGTGAAACAAGCAGGACCCAAATGCAGATATAAACTGAAAACTTACTTTATTTCAAGGCTATGATATCTCTATACAATGAAACAGAACACTCACCGCAGAACTAGTCAGGGAACACGACGAACCGACCAAGACAGACAGACAACCCAGAACTTAAATACACACAAGACTCAATCACACAACAAGACACAGGTGAGGAAGGAGGAGAAAACACAGGGGCCCAGGTGAACATAATCAGACAATTAGACACACCAGGGAAACTAATGACAAGAGGAAAACACAGGGAAAAGGACCAGACAATAACCCAAAGGAAAACGTGACATGGAAAACAGCAAAAACACCCAAACCTACAAAACTATAAACGTGACATAACATGAGAATCGTGACAAGCGGCTGCGGTGGCTGCGTGTACCTAAGTATATTACTTGAATAACTGTACTTAGTTACTTCCCACATCTGAAATCAGATAAGATTTCAAGTCACGTGATAATTTCTTAATATTTGATCCTTCAACTTCGCCTCAGGAAATGCAAGGGCTTGACAGTTTTCGCAACACGTTTTGGAGAAAGCAAATCGGAGGCTTAAACAGGGACAGAGAGGTGCATCTGCAGCATCTTCATCATCTACCATGCAAGAAGAGGAGCTAGAGTACAGTGAAGGAGACACTGAGGAGGACAGTGAGGAAGACTGCACTTATTAACACCACACTTTGTGTGTGCCAAACGCTGTTGTTGTGGCGATTTAGCACTCACAACAGGAAATAACGAAACAATAAAAACACAAACACAGATAAAGTTGATCAATTATTATTTCGTTGTAGAACAATCAATAATAACGAGGAAAACATTACCTCTGCTCTCAAGCAGTCCAACAGCAATGCTCCCACCCAGTAGAATTGTACAGAGACATCAGGGCTTCCAACACTCATGCATTGAGCGTGAGAGTCACGCGATTAACCCATATCTCACGCACTCACGCCTCACTTGCCTTTCCTCACACTAAGTTTTCGTCCAGAATAAATGTATATAAATATAAACATAAAGTGAAGGAAAAGCAAACCGAGCGGTCTACGAAATGAGACGGTCTTCTGGTTTAGTTCACTAAAGTTGGAACGATATTGGGAGATTCTGATTTCACGGATCAATAACTCATGAACAAAACATTATTCAGACACAAATGACGTCTCCTAAGTACCGTGGTAAGGTTGACAACAAACTACAATCACATGTTTTTTTTTAAAAAGCCAATACGCGCCGTCCTCTGAGCTAGACACATTACATTGGTCTCTATCTGCAGCCGGAGAAGAAACGAGTGCTCAGGGACCGTCTGCAAAGTGCAACTCCGAAAAAAGAGAATACAATAATATTCAATCACTATTATACAGCTTATTACTACCAAACTCACTACACACATCAATAGTCTACTGTGTGTCATATTACAGCAAGGAGTTTGGTAAAATATTATTTTGAATAATTGTGGGGAATATTTATAATGTAAAATCTTCAATAAATATGGCATCATCTAAAATAACTGTACTATTATACAGTATATTTCTACCAAACTCACTATTTGCATTGTTGTTGTTAGCATCTGGTTAGCTTAACGGATATTAAAAGCTGTTTCTAAAACAAGGAGAGGGAAAGCTCTGTCCTGTCAGGCTGAGAGATAACTACAGCTCAGTGAGGTAAGGGACTCTCTGAGGGTTTAGATAGTTAACTTTAGTCTAGTTATCTCAGTGGGTCTCAAACGGTTTGGTCACCATTTATGAAATAGGTATGACCTACTATGACAGTAAAACAAGCAGAGGTGGGACCAAGTCATTGTTTTGCAAGTCCGAGTCAAGTCTCAAGTCTTTGCGCTCAAGTCCAAGTCAAGTCTCAAATCAGGATGGGCAAGTTCAAGTCAAGTCCAGGTCCTAAACTTTGACAAAACGAGTCTTAAACAAGTCATTGTGTGCTTTTCACCAAATGTAATGACATCAATCAACAGAATAATACTTAATAATCAAACTGCTCTTTATTAGTCACATTAATAATTTAAAAATCAATTTTCTCTCTGCTGGTAAAGTAACGTGTTTTTTTTCTAATTTAAGAGGGATCAGTAAGGTAATGCTACCATAACAGTTTGATTCAGAAGGAGTTTAATTGATAAGATCCCTGATGTTGAGGTGACCAGAATGTTTATTTCCACTGTGTACAACCAACACATCCTCACTCCCAGGTCGGCCTATGTTGACGTTATGTGTAACGTCAACATGTATCGGCTTTTTCCAACGCAAGGGGGCGCTGCCGTGTTGGCTTTTTCCAACACAAGGGGGGTGGCCCTTAGCATACATCTTCAACTTTCCGGGATGTCCATAGGCTTCTATATAGCTCCCTAAACGTATGTTGTAGACGACTTGAGATCGCGAGCGAATGCTACCCGCAGATCCATTCTCACAGCGTTTATCAACCTTTTTCTTAATCAATATCAAGCCACACTTATTGTTTTTACTTCTTTATTTTAATTGAATAATGTAGGACTTTTGTTGCCGTCAGTTATGGGGAGAGTATAGAGCTACAACATGTTATAAGGGACCCACAATCTATCTTTATGCAAGGGATAATGTGCAGTGAGGCGGTCTCTATGGGGAAAAGAACACCTGAATCTAGATCCCTCTGCAGGTGGTACTTTAAGTATATGTTGATGCTAATACTTTTGTACTTTTACTTGTAACATTTTGAATGCAGGAATTTTTATTGTAACCGAGTATTCCTACACTCTGGTACCTTTACTCAAATACAAGATCTGAACTTCTGAACCACCTCTGACAATAAATCCTGAGTGGTTACCAAAAAAAAAACCCCTGCTCTGAAGGTTATTTTCATTTTACAAATCCTGCACTCAGCTTTGCTTTCTCCAATATCATTGAAATGCAGCCAGATGCTGCTTCTTTTTTCGGTTTTCGCTAATTTCTTGACTTTTTCCGACACTCTTGCATTTAAATCCGTCTCCCCGTTGCTTTGTGCAGCTGGCCTGTACCACTACACCTGCTGTGCCTCCCACCCTTCTTTCACATAATGGTATGATCCAGTGTGTCCTCGCATATGATTGGCCACATGGTGGCCCAGCTAAATAAAGACCCGCCCCTGCCTGCAAGGATTCTCAGCAAGAGTAGGAGCGGCTGAAGATTCTGCTCTCCCCGACGGGAATCTGCTCTTCGAAAATTAAGGCTATTAAAAAGTATTAAACAGCATTTTCCAAGGTATTAAAAAGGTCCACAGCAAGGACAACATGAAACACCCTTTAATTTACTGAAACGACATGTCGAGAAAACCCCCTCAAGGCGGCCCCATGCATAGCGCGCCGTAAAATGCTGCTTCTTATTTTAAGTTTCGTTGCCTTGCTCCGCTCTGTGGGGGGGGGGGGGGGGGGCACTAAACGACTACGGTAACGATAATGGGTCCCAAGCTGGGTAGACCGGCATACGCAACGCTCTGGTGGGTCCAACAGCTCTGTGTGTAGGCCTATATGATCATTTTCTGATAACGATGAAATAGCCCCGCCTCCCTCTCCCCACGTCTCCTGCTGCTGCTGGGATGTCAGAAGAGGGGGAGGAAAAGAGAGGCAGGCACCGTTTATTAAATATTATTATATTATTAAACAGAGAACAGAGTCGTTATCAATTTGTTTTAAAGCTCAATAAATAACAAAGAAAACCTATGACCGGCACTTTTCCAATTTTGTACGGAAGATTGAAACTTTAACGGTCATGTTGACCGGCGGAAACTCTGCCGCACGGTGGACTACCTGGGAGATATACAGCAGGAGAACACGCCGTCCACCGCGGAGAATAAACAGAAGGGCAACCATGGCAACCATGCTCAGGGGTCTTCTTCGCTGCTTTTGGTGTATTTTGTGGCGGCAGCAGCGCCACTTACAGGCTTGGCATATGTACTACAGCGTTTCCAGCATTTCCAGCGGTCTAGTGTGAACGGACACGTTAATGAATCGAATGCTTCTGAATGGAAGACTTTTTTTGCGTTTGCATATGTGTTTTACCGAATGCGTTTTACCGTATGCGTCTTCGTGGGGCCGGGGTCTAAGAGGTCACAGTGATCTGCTATTGCACTGTTGCACAGTTTTGGAAGATTCATAGCTAACCATACTGAAGATTATGGATTATCTCATATTTTTAAGCCTCAATTTGTCCCCCCCCCCCCCCCCCTAACATCCCCAGAAGTCATAATTTAAGGAGTCATTTCTCAAAAAATTCTTCCGGGGGACAATCCCCCGGACCGCCCTATTATGGTTTGGTCACCATTTCCATAGCCCCACCAAAAATATTTTCCACCAGCCGCCGGAAAAACAGGACCGGAAAGTTGACAGACAGACCTTCAAGAAAAAGAAAATCTGTTTACCATAAATTCATTTTGCTCTCAAAGTGCACCAGGTTGATGCATTTAACTTCAATATTTAAAAAAAATATCTTCCCGGCGGAGCATGCCCCCGGACCCCCCTAGAGGAGGTGAGGACCCCCCCCAACTTATAAAATAGCACTTTACCTCTGCTTACAGCTATATGCCCTTTTAAATGCTGTGAGCTGATTATCGAGCCTTCATTGTAAAGGCCCAGATACACCGGCCCGAAATCGGCAGTAAATGGGAGTCGGGCAGAACATGAGCGTGGGCACGCCCTATTCGGAGTGGTGTGCGCTGCACCGTCGGGTCTTTTCTGCGGACCTGACACCTCGGCGTCGGGAACACCACCGGAAGTCGGACAAAGGGATAACACTGATTGGCTGTTCAGCTAGCAAATCAGTGTATGAGAAGCGTTAACGGAAGTGAGGGAGGTAAACAAATGATTTAAAATGGAAGATGGAACACACACGGACGGCTATTTCACCTCATCGGTTTATAGAGCTCCTTTTCTTTCATGTTTTCAATGGAAGAGAGTGAAAATGGAAAGAAAAACGCTATTTGTTGTTTGTTTATATCACAGTCTGTTCTTCTTCTCTGTCTTCCGGTTGTTCCGGTTGTTGCCTCTTTTGAATGATGAATACACACTACCGCCGCCTGCTGGTAAGGAGAGTTATTGCCACTCACGCATACGCAGTTCATACGTGCTCGGCTCGGATTTGCGGTGTGTTTCAGTGCGCGAAGTCGGCAAATACGCAGGAGAGTCCGGCGACGCAACAGTCGGTGTCGGCGACTTCTCAGGTAACTGGCCGGTGTATCTGGGCCTTAAGAGTCGCGGGTACACTGTGTATGTGCGTATTGCACTGTAGCGCCCCGTACATTAAAGGGAAACCCTAGTTTACATGTTCAATACATTTGTAACACTGTACACATGAACGTTTATTTTTTCGGTTCACCAAAAAAGAAATCTCACTCCAAGCTGAACTCAAATGTTGGCTGCCCTGGAGACGTATATAGGACTTCTACAATGATGTACCCTCATTTCCTTTACATTAACTAACACACAACATCACATGTTTTTACCCTCTGAATACCACACTTTTATATGTTGCAGATGTCGAAAGTTCATCAACTCATGACATCTTTAGGAGTAATAAACTAACAAAGGTTAACTGTTTTTATAACCTGAGGCCTTCTCTGAACTTCCTCTAACCTTGGTGTCAGCTCACTTAAAATTAATACATCTATTGATAATTCAAAACGACCATTGTCTCTCTAACTCTGTGTGACCTAACTCAGTAACACACATGATATAGCTTACCATGTGATCTTAATGAATGAGCCAGAAACACGCTGTAATAAGGATTCTGCCATAACACTGTCTCCTGGTAGTCATCTGAGTAACTCACAAAAAAAGTTGTATGTACCCCTGATAATATATCACCTATATTACAGGTCTATACTGTATGTTGATACAAAGCTAGGCTACTTACTGCCTGACTCACTGCTGCTGTTTTCCTCAGAGTCTGATAAAGTAACACACGTTGTTGTCGGGATAATTAAGCTCCGTCTTTTGTTATGAAGCTGGCATTCAGGAAGCTGCGCTCAGATGGCGTGGATACGGAGACTTTTTGGATTTCCTGCCCGACCAAATTAACTTAATGACCAGGCACAGCCCTGAATGAAGTGTGAGGGGGTTTCCGGCTGACGCGTCATAGCACATCCATCGCACGGATGGAGCTTTTATTTTTTCAACTAAACGACTAATTAAATATTGCTGGTCTAGTGATTAGTAGACTATTAGGGGGCAGCCCTACTTCCTACACATATTTCCATCCAAACTTACCCGAGTCTGAAAGACTTTTAACAAAACCCGAACCAAACCTGACAGGAGTTTTGGTTTTTAAATCAGAACTGGGACTGTAAACGTGTTAACGCTCGGGACTAATTTGGAAATCTTAAAATGTTAAGAAAAATTACTCTGATTAATGACTTTATTAAATTTAACCACAGATTATAAGTAATTGCATTTCTGTTAAAAAGTAAAGACAGGAATTGGCTTTAGCTAAATGTATTTCACTGGAGGGAGCTCACTATACATCAGTAAGAAATTATAACAGAAGGTTTTTAACTTTAGTATTATTATTATTTACAGATGTAGCGATTCATTTCAGACAGTTTGAAACGCGAGGGCCGTGATTGGTACGTGATCTGCCCTCGCTCAAGGGAAAACCTCCAGCTTGACTTGAGACCGCCCCCGTGATAGATAAATGTAATTATAATGAAGCCAGCTGCAATGGATCATTGATCCACCAGGGGGTGCAGTGGGGTTCCACACTGGAGCTCATGTGAAATAAAGTGAGATACAGTATGCTGGATGTACAGCGGAACTTTGTTAAGATCCATATGTCACGGATATCATACTACTGTGCTAAATAAGAGACATGTAATCATTTACAAAACATCACCATGTTGTTATTTAACAAAATAATTTTGTTATTCGAAAAAAACGAACGGGAGGAAATGCAGCCCGGCTCTCGATTTTTAATCCTAATTTAATCATCATCTTCACCACGATCATTTATGTTTATGTTCGCCGAATTGACATGAAATCACTGACACACATGAATATACTGTATTCAACTTCATTAAAACGTTATTAACGTGCCTAAACTTAGTAATTCACCAAAAATATGTATATTTTAATGGAGTTTCGTCGGTCGATCAGGATCCCAAAGTGTAGCGGAGGGATCCTCATCTGGATGAAGGGTGTTATTTTCCCCATAAAGAACAAGTCGCTGCAAATTATCCCGCTTATTACATGGCCACATTCTCAACAAAGTAACGTCATGACTCCCAATATTAATTGAAATGCTTTTATGGATTTAGAAAATGTTTTTATTGATTTAAAAAATAGTTGTATGTATTGATTTAAATTCACATGCATCCGCTAAGAAAAATAGTCCGTTGTTACAGTTTTTTAAACAGTCTGAATGAAACGGAAGCTCTCAGCTGTGTATTTACACAACTAATGGCCCATCAACCACAGCTCTCTCCCCCCCTCCCCCCCTGATCTTTCTTCTCCAGCAGCTAAATTAACAGTAGGTTACTCTGAGTGACCATAGACTGTATGTGACAAGCTTACAGTTAGTGACGTAACAACACCATAAAAGCTGGTGGGTTGAAAGCAATACGGGAGGTACAAATAACTAGAATAATTGTGATTGATTTATTGTGGCTTTTATGTTTTTAGGTATAAAATGTTATGTAATTCAGGCTTATAGTTCACCCTTCTCTAAAAGCCTTCAACAATGACAATATTCATTGTAATTTAATAAATCCTTCCAACACACATTGTAAAAAATAGCCTACTGTAAGTTAAGAAATCATTCCAATATGTACATCTTCTGATGTAACAACAATAACATTATAAATAGTAACATAGCTGAACATGGTATTGCACATTTAGCTTTGAGTGTTACTGACCTGAGATGTTTTTATTACATGAATTAAGGTGACTGAGGCTTTTTAACATACAGGGATGCAAACTCATCAGGTATGAAAAAGGTGACAAGGATCCGAGCCCCCGGCTCCCCCACCCCACGGAATGACAGAGGATTTTAGCAGTCAGAACAACTAAAGCAGCAGTGTTAATAATAACAGAAACGCCAAAGAGTCACATCTAATAGAAATATATAAAAGCATTTATTTTAAATTGTGGAGCAGTCAGTTTATAATTTTGGCAGCACTGTTGAGCATTTTGAAAATGTATTTTCATGCCTCTGTGCAAGGCTTAAGTCTTTTTATCTTTATAGCCACATGGTGTAAAGTAACTAAGTTCATAAACTCAACAAGTACTATACTTGGGCACAATTTTGAGATACTTGTACTTTATTTAAGTATTTCAATGTTTTGCTACTTTGTTCTTCTACTCCACTACAGTTCAGATGTACATGGTGTACTTTGACTCCACTACATGTATTGAATACCTTTAGTTACTTCACAGATCTGGATTAATTAAGTGAAATATAATCAAGTGTTAAATCAGACTTTAGTTCCACCTGGAGTAAATCCACAAGCTACCCTGCAGTATACAAAGTCATTCAAACTAGCTGCACCTTTAGCAGCTTTGAGAACACTTTCATGATCAATCATTATAAAACATATCATATCTATTATTCTGAAATGGACCAATCTGCACAATGACTACTTTTACTGTCGCTACTTTCACGATATTTTGATGATAATACTTTTCTACTTTTACTTGAGGAACATTTTGAATGCAAGAATTTTACTGTAACAGAGTATTCCTACACTCTGGGACTATTACTTTTAGTCAAGTACAAGATCTGAGTACTTCTACTTTTACTCAAGTACAAGACCTGAGTACTTCTACTTTGACTCTAGTACAAGATCTGTGTGCTTCTACTTTTACTCAAGTACAAGACCTGAGTGCTTCTACTTTTACTCAAGTACAAGATTTGAGTACTTCTAATTTTACTCTAGTACAAGATCTGTGTGCTTCTACTTTTACTGAAGTACAAGATTTGAGTACTTCTACTTTTACTCCAGTACAAGATCTGTTAGCTTCTACTTTTACTCAAGTACAAGATCTGAGTACTTCTACTTTTACTCAAGTACAAGACCTGAGTACTTCTACTTTTACTCAAGTACAAGATCTGAGTACTTCTACTTTTACTCAAGTACAATATTTATACCACCTCTGTTTATAGCCTATGAAAAAAACTATTAGAAATAGAAGGCTAAAGCTAACGTTAGCAGACAGTGACAATGTATGCTAGCTAGCTAGCTCAACGATTCCTTAAATAATATTGCCACAGAAAAACTTTTCAGTTCACATCACGCTCTGCCGCTCCGACAGGGAGCTCTGCTCTGAACACCTGAACAGCCCGTTCTAACAGCTGTTCACCAGCGGTCCAGTCTGTGCCACAGTGACTCCGGACGCACAGTTAATATTAACGAACGCACCCGTAGGTAATGTAGCTGCAGAGCCGACAGGCAGGAAGACTCGAGCACACAGCTCGTACTTCATTATAATATATAAAAAAAGAACACCATGCGTGTCATGATGACACATAACAGCTCACGGCCGCAGATTACTCCGGGTCCCAGCCCCCCCCATACCCCAAAAATATTTGTATTGCAGATCTACATGAATCACACAAACGATTTATTTTGGATTCAAAACGGCGAATTTCGCCGAAAGGTGACAAGTTTGCATCACTGAACATAGACAGAGCACAACTGAAACATAACATCTGAAACAATGTAACAACATAATACACTTTTGGTGATGCTTGTGATGTGAGGAGTGAGGGACACGGCTTAGAACGGGCGTGTCGCCTGGCAGTACAGGAGAGTGTGTGCACCAGTCTGCCTTGATCTATGAATTCATGTCCGTGACACTCACTGCTGCCCACAGCTGTTTTATAGAAGGAAATTCCTTCACTTTGTGAAAGTGTTTTAACCACACACACCTCTACAATCACATGACGGGTGTTATTTTCCCCATAAGGAACAAGTCGCTGCAAATTATCCCGCTTATTACACGGCCAAATTCTCAACAAAGTAACGACATGACTCCCAATATTAATTGAAATGCTTTTATGGATTTAGAATTTGTTTTTATTGATTTAAAAAATAGTTGTATGTATTGATTTAAAAAATAGTTGTATGTATTGATTTAAATTGACATGCATCCGCTAAGAAAAATAGTCCGTTGTTACCGTTTTTTAAACAGTCTGAATGAAACGGCAGCTCTCAGCTGTGTATTTACACTACTAATGGCCCATCAACCACAGCTCTCTCCCCCCCTCCCCCCTTGATCTTTCTTCTCCAGCAGCTAAATTAACGGTAGGTTACTCTGAGTGACAAGCTTACAGTTAGACACAACACTGTCATTGCAAGTGACCCTCAGTTAGTTGACTTTTATGTTCAACTGCTAAATTCGTTACTGATAAAAAAAGGGCTTCTACTGTACCTAATTACCTTAACACTAGAACCGCCAGAGGTTTTTGTATAGGCCTACCTAAACCTGTCAAATCCCGCTATTAGAATGCAATTTTTAACAACATAGGGTGCTACATAACACACTTTCAGGAAAAGTCAGGGACTGGGAGACTTTAATATTTTATTGAAAAAAAGTTACATTGCACATACACAACACACATCACACAAATTGACCCGATTGGCGGTTCTAGTGTTAAATAAACTCACTAATTAATGAAACCAGTTCAATACGCATTATTCTTATTCTTATCATTCTTTATGAGCGCAGAAATAGTCTTAAAATCAGATCTGTTTTTAAATGAAATCTGACGGCAGGCAGTTAGCTCTGATCACCTATGACAAATGCGCCGCACCTAATCGCTGGCCATTCAGCCACAGACACTGTTCGAAATGGGGGGGAGCTAGGAGGAGCTTGCTTCCCCCGAAGAGGGAGGGAGCTCCCCTGAAGGCTGACTTTGAGAAAAATAGGGGGAGCCCAAAACAATCGTGCATATTTTTGTCAGACAGATTAGAAATGTTTAGTTTCTGTAAATAACAGTTCTTGAAATAAATAATAGTTATTGTTCATTTCAGTTTCTGAATATTTGTTTTATATTTGTGAATATGTCTGGGTGTTGCCATCTGTATGTGGCGGCGCTGCATTCTTACTTACGTTGCTATGATTATGGCGGTGATGCCGGCGCGGTATTTGAAATGTTCATATTGATATTTTTTTAACTCTGGCTGTGTAATAAAAAAATATTGCAAAACGAAAACAGCCAAGCGTCACAGCTTTTGGATTCACAAGCAAAGAAGCGAAGGAGTCTAAAAATGACAACGTGAACGGAAAACAACTTTTAGTTGGCCGGCTGTAAGCGGCGTTAGGGTCGAGTTTGACAGCTCCACACCGAGGGAGAGGCCTGCCGATGCGGAGCCTGAAGAGGCTTCAACAACGGCCACATCCGCCGGCATAGTGACACCGTCTGTATTAGTAGAAGAGTGTTTTTATAGCAATTGATCGCATCCGCGCTGCTGCGCCAGTCAACAGAGCGTGCGTGTTACATATTTAGTAGCAGGATGTGCTCTGAAAAATAGGGCTGCCCGAAAGCAAATGGGTAATTCGAAAACTGACAGAGCTCCCTCTATACAAATCAAACTGTAGAAGGTGTGAAAGCACCTATTGTTTTAAATAATGGTCGGAAGGTGACCTGTGAGCCTTCTGAATTACCGTGGGACAGCACATTCTAAACTAAAACATCTTATCTTATCTTAATAATATCTTCATATTAATAATAATAATAAATCATACAGTATGTGTCCGAAAGGGAGCAGGAGGAAGCAAACACAAAAATATACTGCATATTAAAGCAAACGATTGTAAAGGTTAAAGTATGAGCATAACAAATAAAGAAGTGTAATGTAAACATTTACATTATAATTATGATTATTTAATATATAAAGACTATATATTATTGAATTACAAGATTAGATATACTTTAGTTGATCTGAAATATTGATGTGTTCAAATGTTCTTCAAAACACAACTGAAAGTCCATGAAACTTGTCTTTCTGTATTTGTGAATGAAGCGCCATCTCCCGGTTAAAACCTGAAATTGAAAATCTGGCAACGTCCTCTCGGAAAATAGTGGGAAGGCTTAACATTCCTCTATACTGGTCTTTGGCAGGCCGTAGGCAGGAAGCTGTAAGCTGGAGTCCGAAATTTAGTGCTACATCTGTATACTATCATTGTAGCATAGTTTTGAAAATGTCTGAATGATTGGCATGAAGTCCGACAATTTTCCATCACTTAAAGCTAAAGCATCGAGGCCGCTGTCAACAAAGCAGCTGTGATCACCCTCTGTATAATGTGCGCTAGCTATCTGTTGGTATGTTAGTGTTCTTCCTTTTGCTGTCATTTAGAGATCACTATCTGTTTCTACAGTGGTGACCTTGTTCGCTATTTCCCACTCTGTGCAACTTCAAGAAAGTGGCGCATGCTTCAGCAAAAAACCTTTCCTTCGGTTATACTGTTCATTTATTTAGACTTTAGGGCACCACACCCTAGCAGCGGCAGAGTGTACTGTGGGAATGTCTGAGGATATGGAGCAGCAGAGTGCCGAACACAGTGAAGGTAAAGTCGCTGAAATAACACATTCACAGACAATAGGTCTATTATTTCTATACATTTTGACTCTGTATTTTCACTAAAAGCACTTTTCATCAAGTCGTCCAGGCTCAACACACCTGATATTGTCTTTGACATTCTAAAGAAATCCTTTAAAATAATAGGACAACCATTGTATTACTTTAAAGCAAACAACATAAATATTGCAGGCAATTTCAGGAAAATTGATATATGTGTTCAGATTAGATGAAGGATATCAAAAATCATGTAATATCGAATATGAATATATACCCAGCACGGAGATGCAGAAATTCCATCCATCCACTCTGTCTGCCGTCGTGTCGCA
This sequence comes from Notothenia rossii, assembly GCF_949606895.1. Taxonomy (NCBI): domain Eukaryota; kingdom Metazoa; phylum Chordata; class Actinopteri; order Perciformes; family Nototheniidae; genus Notothenia; species Notothenia rossii. The sequence goes on along the minus strand of NC_136905.1, from coordinate 57,836,182 downwards.
CATCTGAAGTGTCATCAGAGCCCGGTCACGGCGGGGTCAAATCGCGCCAGAAACATCGCGAGACCGCTGCATGAATACACGGAGAGTATCGCGAGACCGCCACACACGAAGGAGTCTGGAAAACATGGAGTGGATTACAGCCTACTCCGGCCCCTTCAGAGACTCACCACATCTTCCAAAGCCAGAATAGAACTTCTGAATACACAATCCCTCAGTAATAAAGCATCCTTCATTCAAGACCACATCATTGATGAGAAAATAGACTTCATGTGCCTCACGGAAACCTGGCATCAGCCAGAGGTTTACTCCACCCTCAATGAAGCTTGCCCTCCTGGCTACAGTTACTTGGAAAAAGCCTGCAGCACTAATCGTGGTGGAGGCCTAGCTTTTATCTACCGAAAGGAACTGTCACTCCTGCCCCTGCCTGTATTGTCCTCTTTTGAATGCCTTGCATTTAAATGTAAACCCCCGTTCCCCCTTATAATACTTCTGATCTACCGGCCACCCAAACCCAATTCAGCTTTCATCCCAGGGATACAAGACCTTCTCACTACACTATGCAACCTCTGCCAATATTATCATACTTGGAGATATTAATATTCACGTTGACTCCCCCTCCTGCAACTTTGCCACTGAGTTTCTGCTACTTCTGGACTGCCTCAATCTCACACAGCATGTTGATGTCCCTACACACGCCAAGGGCCACACGCTCGACCTGGTCATCACAAACTCCGCCCCCATCAGCAATCTGCTAGTGTATGACCTCGGGGTGTCTGACCACAAGACCATCTCTATGGAGCTGTTTTTCCAGTCCCCACTCAGCAAGCCCAAACACCAAATCCGCTTCAGGAACCTGAGGAACATCAACCCGGACACCATGACCCTGGACCTCCAGCATCTTTCTTCTGCCAACTTCTCATCAGTAAATGAGTCAGTGGCATATTATAACCAGTCCCTTAACAGTCTCCTTGATCTGCACGCCCCCCTCAAAACACTGAGAAGCAGTGTTGCAACTTCACCGCCTTCTTCATAAACAAAGTTGACACCATCCGCTCCATCCTCTCTAGCCCCTCCATATATATCTGTACCATGAGCCCCATGATCACTAAGATCGTAAAACTCTCTCTCCAGGCTGGCCATGTCCCCTCTACCCTAAAAACCGCTGTCATCAAACCTCGACTCAAAAAACCCTCCCTTGACCCGGGAGTCCTGGGCAACTACAGACCCATTTCCAACCTTCCTTTTCTATCAAAGGTGCTGGAAAAACTAGTTGCTGCTCAGCTCCAGGACCACCTAAACTCCAACAACCTATTTGAGAAGTTCCAGTCTGGTTTCCGCTCAGGCCACAGCGCAGAAACTGCCCTGGTTAGGGTCACCAACGACCTGCTGATGACGGCTGATGCTGGCTCTCCCTCTCTCCTGATCCTCCTCGATCTCACTGCAGCTTTCGACACTGTCGATCACGGCATCCTCCTCCATCGTTTGCACTCCACCATTGGACTCTCTGACTCTCCCCTTGACTGGTTCAGATCATACCTCACCGGGAGAACAGAGTACGTCTCCTTGGGCGAGGCCGAGTCGGGTACCCACGACGTCACCTGTGGTGTCCTTCGGCCCCACCCTTTTCACACTCTACATGCTCCCCCTTGGCTCTATCCTCAGCCGACATGGAGTATCATTCCATTGTTACGCTGATGACACCCAACTGTACCTCAGGATCAACCCTACCTCCTCTGCAGCCCTGCTTTCATCACACTCACTGCCTGCCTGGAGGAAATACAGGCGTGGATGAAGCAAAACTTCCTGAAACTCAACAGCTCCAAGACCGAAGCCATTATAGTTGGCACCCCACACCAGGTTCGGTCATCCACCATCACCTTCTCCGGCCAGGACATTACCCTCTCCTCAATAGTCACCAACCTGGGTGTCAAAATGGACGCTCATCTGACCTTTGAGGCTCACATTAAACAGTTGTGCAAGAACTCCTTTTATCACCTCGGGAACAACGCCAAACTCCGCCCCACACTCACTCTGACGCCGAAAAGCTGGTCCACGCCTTTGTCTCCTCCAGGCTGGACTACTGCAATGCACTCCTCATCGGGATCCCTAACAAAAGCATCCAGAAGCTCCAATATATTCAGAACAGCGCTGCTAGGATCCTGATGAGGGTGCGCAAATATGATCACATCACCCCCATCCTTAAATCACTACACTGGCTCCCCGTGGAACTGAGGATCGAATTCAAGGTCTCCGTCCTCACCCACCAGTGTATCCATGGAACTGCCCCTCCCTACCTCAAGGAACTCCTCACCCCCCATATCTCCTTGCGGACCACCCGCTCCAGCAACTCCAACTTCCTTAAACCCCCCAGGACTAAGCTCCGTACTATAGGAGACCGGGCCTTCTGCTCGGCTGCTCCCAGTCTGTGGAATGCTCTCCCCGACCACATGAGAGCAGACCGTGCAGGCTTTTAAAAAAGGCCTCAAAACCCATCTTTTCAATAGAGCCTTTCCTTAGAGAAGAACCTTTTATTTATTACCACCCTTTTATTTTATTTTTATTGTTTGGTTTTTATTAATTATACCGTGTTGTGTAATGTTTTTATACTGTTCATGCTCACTGCTTGTAGTGTATATGAAGTGCTTTATAAATGAAACCCATTATTATTATTATTATTATTATTATTAATAGAAAGCCCTTAGTGCAAACACTGAAGGAATCTTCTGATCGATTTCTAGACCTGGTTATATGTTTTTCCACCTGTCTTTGCACGGTACAGTGACATCTTGTTCAGGGCTCATTATTTCTGTTTTGTTTTGTTTTTCAGGTGTGTGTCCTTCTGAAGAAAAATGGTCTTGCATTAGTATGGTATGGGGTGCCAAAACAAATCAACAGCTTTTTGATGCATGTTGTTGTAACTATTCCTACTCCACAAAGGAAACACCACATCTCTTCCTTCACCTAATCCACAATCTGTGATGGATGAAGTGAAATCTTATTCTAAATGGTTACCTACCCAACCCCCTGCAGTGGTGATAGAAGTGTTCAGATATGTGTATAAAGAGAAAATAAACAACTGTGTAGAAGTTTTCTGTTACAAGTCCTGCCATCAAAAGTTAAACTACAAAATAACTATATATACTTACAAATATAATATACATTTTGTGTTAAAATGTATAAGAACGACTAGACCTATGTTATAAATGTCTCCAAGAGTAATCCCTAGGAATTTGGTTAGGGTCCTTGTGATAAGCATTGAAGAGGAAATATTATGCTGATTTTCAGGTGTATATTTGTATTATGTACCTCTACTTTGACATCTCTGTGTAGTTTCAAGTTTTGTATCTTTAATCTTGTATATGTTTCTTGAGAGATAGTAAGCTGTCTTTGGCTCTTTGCTGTGACAATCGTAAATGTCCCCTCTGTGGAACGAATAAAGTTAATGTGATTCTAATTTCCATGCTTTAATGTTCAAAAAGCTCTTTATTTTTCTCATACTGCCTGTGCTGCAGCACCTCTTTTCACCCTCTGTCTGAAACCTCTGATTGGTCAGCAGGTTTGCTCTGTTGTAATTGGTCAACTGCTTAGAGATGTCCTGCCCACTAGCAAATAACGTACAATGTGTTGGATCGCGAGCCAACAGAAGTGGTGGATAGTGATGTCATGATACGGAAGAAAAACATCTATAAGGCTTAAACTATAAGAAAAACATTGTATTTGATTTGTCCTTTAGATATTAAAATAACCATTTAAATATACGGTACAAGTACCTTAGAATTATACAGTGCTTGACTAAAATGTACTTTTAGCTAGTGGCATGTTCAGGCAATGAAGGAAAAAAATTACAGAAATTGCAATATTGATATCAATTAGAAACCAATCGGATCTCTCAAGGTCTTATCTGAGCGAAAAAATATATTTCCACATATTCACTTCTTATTCATAGCATTTGTTTATTGCCCTATTTATACAGTCTTGACTTTTAGCCTTGGTTTGACTTGTACTGGCACAGCAGACATTAACTCAGTGATCACTATCTAAGAGCATGTATTTATTAATTAAAAGGACTTTATGTGACTGTTGAATAGAAGAGCTTCTGAATCTACAGACACACACAGTGTGCCAGGGACACAGAGTAATAGAGAAGGAGGCATCTGTGCTGTGTGTATCAGTGAGAGAGAAGAGAGCGTGTTTGTCTGGAGACATTTCTCACAATTATAATCTATATTGAATTACCCGCGGGAGCCGTGTAGTTGCTGGTTCCGTGCTTGCCGCTCTAAGACTTGTTTCTCTCTCACATACCAACTTTTTCCCAGTACAAAAACATACCTCAGAATCAACTTCTGTTATCATCAAAGTCAGTATTTGAAACCATTGCGTGTCTTCCCTTGTATTGACTTTCCTCATTTGTTTCTTCTCCAATACCCCTGCTCCCCGCCATTTTGACTATATTGGGAGGTAAAAATCAATGATGACATACAGTTAAGAGAGAATCTAAAGCCTTTATTTTAGGGGAATGGTATCGCTTAAATCAGTGGTTCTCAACTGGGCAGGCCTCGGGACCCACTTTTTACTTGGTCAATACATCGCGACCCAACATTTTGAAGCACTCAAATCTATTCAACAAAAAAATGTGGTGTAATATATACGCTTTTCAGTATACAATATTAATAAAAGTGAAGTACGGTGCATATATCCCTTCACAGAACTAAAGTATGCTTTTAAAAAAGGTTTAATGAGATGATGGAATCAAAGCTGAACTGTATAAAAAGGCACACATGCTGTAAACCCAACCCCAGAAGGGGGGTCTGGGGGGATTCTTCCCCAGGAGATTTTTAGAAATACTAACATAAACTATGCATTCTGGTACACTCTGAGAAGAAAATAAATAAATCTATTACTACCCGACATATTAATAATATTTTATGCCATTGTTTGTTTTTCAGTTTGTTCCGACAGCTTGCTGCTCCACACAGAGAGAAGATTAAAGAGGAGATAGTCTCTGTGAATTACTTTAAATTGTGGGTAGATAGCTCCCATTGTTCTGTGACCTGTCAGTCATCACACCGGGGGTCATATTTCATTATGTGTTCATTTTTATCTGAAGTTGTACCCATGGATGTATAAAGAAGAGTTCTACCGCAAAGTTATTCTCCGTGGGGACATCTAGCAACAATCTTGATTCTGATTGGCCAGAAGACTCGAAAAAACATCAGCAAAGATATTTTATTGAGAAGATGATCACTACTTGACAGAAGTTTTCAAAACAGTTTATGGTCTCCGACTGCATGCACAGCGTTAGAAAATCGGGCCTTCAAAATAAAAGTTGGACTTCCCCCCATCCCCCCCCCCAAAAAAAAGAATTCCAATTATTTATTTATTTTCTTCACTCACACATCCGTGACCCACTCGAAAGGGTCGCGACCCACCAGTTGAGAACCACTGGCTTAAATACTAATGAACGTAGTCACCATTACTTTTCATGGCATGTGTATACATCGGTACAATGCATGTGTATAACACATTTCAATAAATAGACACAAAAAACACATATACCAAAACAAATTCCTTGTATGTGCAAAGCTAGTTGGTAATAAAACCGATTCTGTTTCTAAAGCCAGGGATCAGATTATTATTATTATTAGGGCCCGAGCACGGAGCGCTAGGACCCAACGGCGTCCTAGCACGAAGTGCGAGGAACCTATTGTTATTGGTGGTATTATTATTATTATTATTAGGGCCCGAGCACGGATGTGCTAGGACCCGACGGCGTCCTAGCACGAAGTGCGAGGAAACCTATTGTTATTGGTGGAATTATTATTATTATTAGGGCCCGAGCACGGAGCGCTAGGACCCAACGGCGTCCTAGCACAAAGTGCGAGGAAACTTATTGTTATTGGTGGAATTATTATTATTATTATTATTTTTAGTCACCATCTTTCCTGTTTTTGAGGCCTTTAGGATGCTGACAAAGTTGTATAATTTTGCACGGACGCCAGGACCGGTAAAAATTGCAACATTCTGGAGTCAATGGGTTAAAATATTCCAACGTGCTATCAAAATCCCATTTCGGAACAAATGTACAAAGTCGCACCGTAACTCCGAATGACCTGAAATGTTGCACACATAACCGGGCGGACCTGCTCTACAAATAATCCGCCTTCATTTTTTTTCTTCTAAATTAGCATAATGTTCAAAACAGTTAAATATTCACTTACATTTCAATTTTCAGTTTTTCAACACCAAACTTCATATCCCGCATCAGTGTAGGGTCAGACACATTACCGTAGAAAATGAGCATGTTAGGACGATAAATATTGCCGCTGTCAATCAAAACTTACTCGCAAAAAGGCGGGGCTTAGAAAGAAATGCTCATAACTCATCAACAATGTATCCAAAAAACACAGATTTCGGTATATAGGTTCAAACTGTCTTGGGGAATAGGCACACCAAAGCATTTTCATTTTGGACTATAGGGGGCGCCAAAAACACTACCAATTTATAACTCAAGAGCGGATGGACTAATTATTTAAAAAAAATGTTAGACATACTCTCAGGGTGACTACAAACTCAGATTTAAAGTGTCGCAAAAAATTCAGAATGTGGGCGTGGCATATACATTTTTTTTAAATTGTGATAGCATAAAATGAGCTTCGGACGCAAAACTTGGGACACACGTCAGAGCCGACGACCTTTTCGAGAATGTAAAAAAAAAACGTAATTTTTCAAAAAAGCTGCTCACTATCGCCCCCTATTGTGTGGTAGTCACATGTAGTTTCTTAGAACTTCACGAGTTTTGGCGCGGACATATTTGTAAATAGATTCCATTAGCCACGCCCCCCAAAAAGTCGGCCATTTTGAAATATGTGCGTTTTTCAGCCATTTTAAGCACATTCTTGCAAACTTCTCCTAGGGGAATGATCGTAAAAAATCCAGTCCAGGACAAGTTCAGCCCCTATCCAATATGATGCCAAATTGAGAAGAACATTTTTGATAGCTCAATCGTGGAGGTCGTAAGCTAACAGCGAATAAACCATTTTTGACGATTTACATGGCGCAAATTGCTCCAAACTGCTCCAAATGACTCAAATACAGTTGTTCCAATATTCACGAAACGCTATATCTACATTACTATTATGATTGCACACATATTTCAAATTGCCTTCCATTAGCCCCGCCCCCCAGAAAGTTGGCCATTTTGAAAAATGTGCGTTTTTCATGCATTTTAAGCACATTCTTGCGAACTCCTCCTAGGGGAATGATTGAAAAAAATCCAATCCAGGACAAGTTCAGCCCCTATCCAATATGATACTTAATTTGCAGAGCACATTTTGGAAAAATCACTCGTGGAGGTCGTAAGCTAACAGCGAATACACCATCTTTGATGATTTACACGTCGCAAATTGCTCCAAACTGCTCCCATATAGTTTTTCCGATATTCACGAAACGCTGTATACACATTGCTATTATGATTGCACACATATTTCAAATTGCTTTTCATTAGCCCCGCCCCCCAGAAAACTGGCCATTTTGAAAAATGGGCGTTTTTCATGCATTTTAAGCACATTTGTGCTAATTCGTCATAGGGAAATGATCTGAATAATTCCAATCTAGGGCAACTTAAGCGCATATCCAATGTGATGCTACATTGCGAAGGAATAGTTGATCGCTTGAACATCGAGCTTGTAAACTAATGGAGAATGTACCATTTATGTCACAGACTACCTTAAGCTACTAAGTCTGCCTGCACCATCAACTCTCACACACACACACACACACACACACACACACACACACACACACACACACACACACACACACACACACACACACACACACACACACATTGTACAACAAACACAAACAGCTCCTAAAGCATAACTAAATATCAGGCTACAGCCCTTGTAAATTTTATTATGTGAAGCACTATATGGTTTCATGAAAAATATCTACAGTTTATTTGTAGATATCTCCTAAAGCCTACAAATAAAGTGTGAAATGTAGGCCTGTTACATATATTATTGAGCGATATATATTATACACACTGTTCTGCTTTCTGCACTGACCTCAGCAGCTGTTCTCACTGTAAACATCGCCTCACAATAAAAGCATAACCTAACATCCAGGGGAGATGTGATTAGTGAGTAAACAAACAAACGGTAAAGGGCAGAAAGTCTGATGCACATTTGATCATCTTGAATAACTTATAATCACAACGGGAACAGTTTGCAGAGCTGTGCTTCGTTGACATCCAGCCATGCGTCACGCCTCTTTTAAACATCACTGTTGGCTGAAATCGTCTTCGGAGAATACTTCAGTGTACCCTCGGTTATAGCTCCTCCGGAGACACTCCTCTCTCCTCTAAATAAGTGTATCCTCGGTCACGGCTCCTCCAGACAGCCTCCTCGATAATCGATCCTCGACGAGCCTTCAGAGAAATTAGTTTTCCTTCCAGACCGCGCGCCGACATCCGTTTCCGGGTTGCTGCCGGAGGACCTGGGAGTCTGGGACGCGAAATTAGAGAAATTATAAATGGCTCATTTCCGAGGACTCGCACGCGTCTGCTTGACGCCGGGACAACCGGCCGCCCTCCCCGACAGGCGCACGGACGCGAGGGCCCGCTCATCACTGCGCGCACAAGTGCGACCGCAGTTTTAATTATTATTATTGTTAGAGCTCTTGTCTGTCCATTGTGGTTTATGTAGGAGTCAAATTAACAGACCAACCCTCTTAAGTCATTACCCTCGCACATCTTTAACAATGTACACATTTTAATAATATAAAAATATACCTAAAGAGCCCTATTAAGCTTTTTTGGGTTTTAACTTTGTTGTAGTGTGTTGTATAGATGTAAATGGTCTGCAAAGGCTAAAAGGTCCCTCCAGAGGGAGTTTATCTACCACACCCCCATCACCCTCCCCCCCTGCCTGCAACGCCTCAATTAGACTCCTTTCTTTAGTTCATTAACATAGTGACATCATTATGTAACACTAGAGCAGGAGTTAGCAACCTTTTTGATATGAAGTGCCATTTAAAAAAAAAAGATTTGACCAGTGTGCCAAATCCACATTAAGATTATCAATAATTGCAATTATGACATCACATCAACATTTCCAACGGGTCTGTCATTTTATTACATCAAAGTGCATAGCAACATTTAAAAGAAAGCAGCCATCTTTATGAAAACATTCACATCTGAGTTGAAATCACCAATGATGATGATTAAGCACCAATCTCCAGCAATAAACTTGCAATGTGTTACAGCAAATGTCAAAACGGGTGAATTAAATTAAACAAACAGAAACATGAACTCCAAGTAGGCTCCCATCCATATGAAAACATCCACTTCCGATTTATCAAACAACAACACACTCTCACTCCATAATCGTCCAGGAGCGACGTTTGGTCAGGGTCCTGTGGCATGCAGTTGTGACGCTCCTAGGCTCCTTCAGCTTCATAAAGGGACGCAAATAGCTTTCAACTGATTGCAATGTATTCCCATCCGCGGCGGGATTTGACGCTCATGGAAGCACGGCATTCGTCTGTTTAGGACTACACCATGTGCTCTGTTTTACAAACCCGGTGATTTGTTCTCAAGCTCTGTGATTGGTTGACCTCCAACTGCATTCCATATGAAAAAAAACGTTTCGTAAAAGATAAAATCATACTTTATTCAGCAGTGCTTGCTTTACTCTTTGAAAGTCATCACATGAATACATTGTAATAAATGGTTCGGCTGCATTAAATATATTACACATCTGTCGTAGTTCTTTATTTTTATTTATCTACAGAGATCGGGCTCAGAATAGACCGGAAACTATTCTTTTACCGTTCAGTTTGAATTTCACAATAAAGTTAGTAGTAATATTTTGTTTTGATATTATTGTTTTTTATTAACTACTAGACCGCTGGGTCATGTTAAGACCATCTTTTCTGTGTTGCTGTGGGTTTTTTCCATCGCTTTTGTGTTACAAATATCAAAACAATAACTAAATATATCCGTCGTAAACTAAACAAGAAACAGCAGTATATTTTATTTTGTTAATACTGTAAACTTGACAGCTTTTTAACCCAAACCACCTACTGGTTAAAGCACCTTATTACACGTTTAGAGTAATGCAATGCAGGTAGATTGTGTTGCTTTTTAATGACTGATTAAAATGCCTTTTTCTTAATGTCTTTTATTATTATTAACTACTTGTTACATGTTGCTATGGACGCTGCTATCGATATTGTGTTTTGCAACATGTTCTCTATCTATGGAACGTCTCCACTGGGAGTTGTAGTTTTAAAAGACGTTTTCGTATTTCCAATAATAAGAAGTTGCCAGTATACTGTGTACATCCCTGGAGGTTTAGGGGATAGGAAACACTCAAATTTAAAACATATGATTAATAAATGGGTGAAAATTGCTTGTGCCCATAATGGGCAGCATTAATATATATACCCACATGCCAGCTAAGGTCAGAAGAGCTTTATTTAACAGCTGGTCTGATGTTTGTGACCCCTCCTGTTGTTAATTGATAACATTACATTACATTACATTAATTGATAAGCCTAAAACATGCACTTGTCAAGGTTCAGAGGCACATTTTGCAAATATGGCAGTAGCCATCGATCATCTTAAGATAAGATATACTTTATTGATCCCAAGTTGGAAACATTTGCGTTACATCAGCATGTTTAACAGTTGTAAATATGCAGTGGTGTTTATTTGTAAATCATTTAGTATAATCACAAATTCTGTGTTTTATATTTAATAATTCTGTGTTCTTTATTTATTGATTGTTCAATACCTGACAAGGCCGTAGTTGAAATATCTATATACATCCTATAAGAGTATAATATTATGTATAATATCAGTTAAAATAAGTGCTTCAACATAGTTAACATTGCTGGGGGTATGCACAAATAGTATTATATTATTATAATATCAGTTAACACTAGAACCGCCAGAGGTTGCTGTATACCTAAAACCGCCAACGGGTAAAATGTACCCGCTATTGATTTGCAAGGTACAATGTTACTTTATTTATCATACAGAACAGTGAGTTTTGATCGCACAGGGATGACATATACCAATAGAATCTGTGGACTCTCAGCTTTTCAAATGACATAGTTTTTGCAGATAGCATGAAGTATGAAATATCGCTACAAGTGCTGATTTAAACGCTTGGTGTTAGACTTGTGTTTTGTTTAGGTACAAATCTCTCTATCTATAACTATCTATCTATCGATCCATCTGTAATGTTCTGTTCTATGGACATATAATTGTCTACATAAACAGACAACGCGGACTACTTCTCTCATTCCGAGTGTCCATCTTTATTCAACTGGCACGTAACCTGCACACATGCATTATGTCCTCAACGTGAGCTCAGTCATCCAAGATATTGTATTCTCCAAGATGTTACACTATCTATAACTATCTCTCTCTCTATCCATCTATCTCTCTATCTATAAGGAACCGCAGTAGACAAAAGGCGTTGCTATAGCAACACGTCATGTTCACGCTGTATTTTCTATGAGGTAAATATTACCCGCTGGCGGATGCCAATTTATTTGGCGATTTTTTCAATCTGACTTCCTATTGACAATTTTTAACAACAGAGGGTGCTATATAACACACTTTCAGGAAAAGTCACGGACTGGGAGACTTTAATATGTTATGGAAAAAAAGTTACATACATAAAAAAACAGCTGCGGGTAAAATGTACCCATTGGCGGTTCTAGTGTTAAAATAAGTGCTTCAACATAGTTAACATTGCTGGAGGTATGCACAAATATTGATAGATGTCTTGTAATGCACTATTGAGGAACCTGCGACCCAAGTTTTTCATTCATTCCATAACTACACCGTTTGTGAGTATGATATGTCAATAAACCTTAGAAAATCTTGAAATCTTGAAAGGGATGTGCAAAATAGTCATTATATACATTCTTTAATTAACTATTAGTACAGAATAACGAGTAATGAATATACTTTATAGGGATCCTATTAATATCTAATCATAAAGATAATGAAATTCAATAACATGCTTTAACCACCAGGTGTCCATTATCAGCTGTGCACCTTTATGGTGTAAATACAGCCTATCTACCAATTGGATCAAATATAAAAGTCAGCCGAATTAGTTTTGATCCTGCAAAGAGACGTATTGTGTGAAAATAAATGTAAGATGTTGTTTAATTGCTGATATATTGATGATCCACGTCACGTTTTCAGTGTTGGCGGCAGTTCCTCATGTTTGTCTAGAAGTCTTCTCATCAGGGCTCTATAAATAGAGAACTACGGCAGATATGTAATATTTCATGTAGCCGAACCGTGTATTACCATGCCGTTATGTGATGACTTTCAAAGAGAAAAGCAAGCACATTCGGAATAAAGTATCCTTTTATTTTTTTTAAATGTTTTCGGTCTATTTGTTAATGACGATGTGATGTGAGGTGTGAGACTGGAATTGCACAGGGGGAAATAACGTATCTTTAGATGCGGATTTTGTTAAACTAATATGTTTGCGCTGTGGACCAACACTATACATTGACGGGGAAGTGGGTAGCAATAAAGATAACACCATTAAACAGTTACACAACATAACAGAAATAATATCGATAGCAGCGTCCCTAGCAACCACCTTGGTAACAATGAAAACGTTCTATGGACGCAATTTCCTGAAGTAATCTTCGTAATAACTAGCAAACTAAAGATCATGTACATCCACTGCACACATAATTTGAAATAACAACTCATATTTCTCCCATCAAATGACATCAAAACACATTTTAATGGCCAAACTAACTTTAAAATAGGCATTTTCCACCGAGAATAAAACGAAGTTCGGCCATGTTTTTTTTTTCTGCAGGGAGAAATGTGAAGATCACATGACATAGACGCCAGCCATTGGAATGAATGGTGACAAAAAACGGGGTTTGTCCAACAGAGCACAAGGTGTCGTCCTAAACCAGGGGTCGGCAACCCGCGGCTCTAGAGCCGCATGCGGCTCTTTAGCGCCGCCCTAGTGGCTCCCTGGAGCTTTTTCAAAAATATGAAAATGGAAAAAGATGGTGTGAATATATTTTTTGTTTTAATATAATTTATTATCCAATGCTGTAAAAATGTGTATAATAAATATTTAATTTAATTTAATTTAACATTTCTGTCAACGAAGATTTACGTCATAGCCTGCGACACACGTTTCAGCTCGGCGTAGTGCCAGGGTCAGGGCTAGACTGGATTGTTTTAACCGCGTAATTTAACCGCGTAACTCCGAGGTGCTAACTGTTGCTAACAAACCGGCGGGTGTGTCATGGGCCATGGATCCCAAAGGGAACAAGAGAAAGATAGCTGAGGAGAACAGAGGATTCAACAGTTCTTGGACCGAATCATTTGCTTTCATTGCCAATGCGGAAGGATTGCCTGTATGTTTGCTTTGTAATGAGAAATTGTCAAATAACAAAAAGAGTAACGTGGAAAGACATTTCCATGGAAGGCATGCTACATTTGCAGCCGAGTACCCAGTTGGGAGTGAGAGAAAAAGTGCGATTGCATTACTTCTGGAGAAATTAGAGGAGCGCAAAGATAGATTTAAGAAGTGGATTGCATCTCCAAACTCCACCACTGCTGCTAGTTTTGTTGCAACCCGGGAGATAATAAAGCGTGGAAAACCATTCACAGATGGTGACTACATGAAGGATTCATTCATTAAAATATCAGAGCACCTATTTTCAGACTTCAAAAACAAAACCGAGATATTACAGAAAATTAAAGACATGCCTCTCTCCGCAAAGACAGTGAAGGAAAGGGCCATTAAAATGGCAGACAACATCACCAATCAGCAAATCAAGGACATTAATTCAGCTCCAGCATACTCAATTGCCTGTGATGAGTCGTGTGATGTGATCGATATTGAACAGGCAGCGCTGTTATGCAGGTATGTGAACTCTGATGGGCCGCAAGAAGAAATGATCAAATTAATACCACTGAAAGGCCAAACACGCGGGGAGGACATATGTGAGGCTGTGCTGAAGTGTTTAAATGACAATGGAATAAACACCAACCACCTGATTTCAGTGGCTACAGATGGGGCACCCAGTATGAGAGGGTCACAAAAGGGGTTTGTGACTTTACTACAGAAAGCGTTGGATCGAAATCTGCTTGCATTTCACTGCATCTTGCACCAAGAAGCACTGTGTGCACAAACATTCCCACCGGAGTGTATGGAGGTGATGAACCTTGTCATCGAGATGGTGAACAAGATAATTGCAAAAGCATTAAACCACCGTCAGTTCCGTGCATTTCTAGATGAAGTTGACAGCAAATATTCCGATCTCCTGCTACACAACAAAGTCCGGTGGCTGTCCAGGGGTGAGGTTTTGCGTCGCTTTGTTGCTTGTTTAGAACATGTGAAAACATTCCTGAAAAGCAAAAACCTGAACTACCCGCAACTGGAAGATACCGAGTGGCTGGAAAAACTGCACTTTATGGTGGATATGACAAGTCACCTAAACATGCTGAATAAAAGTCTCCAGGGCCGGGGAAACACTGCACTGCAAATGCTGGAAGCTGTTTTGTCATTCGAGCGCAAGCTGACTGTATTCGCCAGAGATGTACAGCGAGGCACGCTCTCTCACTTCCCCTCCCTGAGAGAGTTCAAAGAAGCCCATCACGATCACACACTCAACGGTGATTATTTACAAGGTGCGATCGTTGATATGCAAACTGCATTTGGGAGCAGATTTAGCGAGTTCCGAAAGGAAAAAATGACACTATCTTTCCCTGTCACACCCCTGGAGATTGACCCGTCCTTGTTGCACACATTCCCAGGAGTAAATCAAGCTGACCTTGAAATGGAAATGGCTGATATAGCTGACAAAGATTTATGGATGTCCAAATTCAAAAGTCTGACAGCCGAGCTTGAAGACGTCACTCGCCAGAAAGCCCAGCTTGCCCAAAGCCACAAATGGAGCGAAATTGAAAGCCTCCCAACACCCGAGAAACTTGTGTTTGAAACATGGAATGCTCTTCCAGACAGTTATAGGAACATGAAGAAATATGCATTTGGAGTATTATCCATCTTTGGATCAACATACCTGTGCGAGCAGATATTCTCAAACATGAACTACATAAAATCCAAATACCGCACCCGCCTCAAAGATGAGAGCTTGCAGTCCTGCGTGAAGATTAAAGTTACATCTTACATGCCCGATGTTGAGAAGTTGTCCAGTGATGTCCGAAAACAGAAGTCACATTAAACGGGTAAGAACACAATCCTGTCATAGGCACATATTTAGTAACAAAGTGGCTGTTTTTATAAAGTGATTTCTGATTTTTGTCAGTATATATTTGGAATGACACAGGGATATTATTGTGTTTTGTTGCTCAGGTCCGAGGATGGCTGCATTGTATTGTGCGTGTCAAAAGAGAAGAGGGTGCTGCTGCATTTTACCCTTGCACATTTGCAGAAAACTAAAGAGAAGAGGATAATGCACAGAAATCGAACTTAAACTGTATTATTTTAATTGTATATACTTTACCTTTTCAAAAGGCTGCTGTTTTATTGCACTCTGTCTGTTGCCCAGATAAGGGGGAAAAGAGAAGAGGATTGTATTGTATTGTATTATTGAGGATTGAAAAGGACTGCATTTTATTTCCATGGGGAGGTTTAATTATTAAATATTATATATATTATAATTAATTTCTGAAATTACAGGAGGCCTATTATGCACGTTGCACATTTTGTTGTTGTTTTTTCGAATCCTAAAATAAAAATGACATAAAAAATCTGATTTCTTTATTGTATTTCTATAATTTCATCAATGCAACGAAACATAATACATTAATATTATAATGGAAGTTCAACTTAAAGCACCATCATACAGCAGAGTATCCACGTGGTGCGTCATTCTCTCCAGGATGCGCTGCAGGGAAAATAAACATGTAATCATGAATGCTCATTATGTATTTGTAGCCTACTTATAATTTTGATAGTAGGCTAATATAGCCACTTACAGCATGTGTTGCCTTCATTATAAGGCTTATATAAGGCTTTTAATTTTTTGCGGCTCCAGACAGATTTTTTTTTTTTTTTTTAGTCCAATATGGCTCTTTCAACATTTTGGGTTGCCGACCCCTGTCCTAAACGATAGCTGGGGATTCTGGGTAGTGTAGTGTCTTCTGCCATCCTTTACTCCGAAAAAATATTTGTTTCTCCGAATCGAAGGGTAAAAATACAAAAGCAGTGCACAAAATTTAAACCAATCAATGTTGTCTAATTAACAAGGATAATCTGGTGTTTTTTAGTCGATGAGTAGTGCAGATATCACTGTAAAATTAATCGACAGTAAGGGGAATACTTACTTCCGGGTGTACAATTCTCCGTTATCCAATGGGAATGGACGCTCACATTGCCTTTAAGGGCAGCCGACACAAACGAATGCCGTGCTTCCATGAGCGTCAAATCCCACTGCAGATGGGAATACATTGCAATCAGTTGAAAGCTATTTGCGTCCCTTTATGAAGCTGAAGGAGCCTAGGAGCGTCACAACTGCACGCCACGGGACCCTGACCAAACGTCGCTCCTGGACGATTATGGAGTGAGAGTGTGTTGCAAACAACAGGCAGGATTTTTCTTTTTTATA